>NW_014040241.1:82590-89556 GCF_001186125.1 Sphaeroforma arctica JP610 | reverse complement strand
ATATATATTGTTCAAAAAACAAACAAACAAAAAAGCTATGTGGAGTCACTGTTTTTTATATGGTTTTTTAAAAACAAAAAAACAAAAACAATTATTGAACAGCCCCTGTCATAGTAATAAATAGAAATGAGTACATATAGCTTTCTAAAATTCAACAATCTAAGGAGCACATAAGCGCGCGTTGTTTTTGGTCCGCCAATCGTATACTGGTTGTTGTCGATTATCTCTAGTCCATATATTTAAATAAATACTCCACAGACGTGAGAGTCAAGGCTGAAACCATAAATGATAAGTGCATAGTTGTTATTCGTCTTTAGTATGTACTTCCCTGCGATATGTTTGCGACATACTCTGTAGTCCTTTCCTATGTATGTATTCAACTAGATTATCTGTCTCTGACATCCTACCTAAGCGTACCGTACGTTTCTTAAATACAACGCGATTTCTGCTAGGTACTTCTTACACAGGACTATCTCGTGATCCGGTATCTTTACAATACGATGCTGCGCGCCTACCCATTCCGCTATACTTCTAATACTGCTCGAATATCTACACCTCTATAAATATGAATCTGATATAACGCTTTTTGAGTCAGTCGTCTAAGTTAATAACTTAATATAGGCGTGTGTATGCAGCTAAAATATGCACATTGTACCATGAGCGTCTGTAATTTTAGTAATTAAGCCGGGCCTAAATTGTTCTTGTCCCGGCTTCACCACAAAAAGTACTATGTAAGCATGTAAAAATAGAACCTTTTCATAGGTCTATTGTACACCCATATTTAAAATAATAAAAAAGGAAACATATGCCGCTTCTGAGCCGGATAGTACAGCCCACTATACCGATATTAGAGGGTCTACTGTCAAGCTTCCTCAAAGTTAATCGTGTGTTACTTCAAATCCAGATATACACACTACGAACTGAGGTTCGCGATACCTTAAGATACAATTCATATCTCCCTTAATGACGGTCAAATTGAACCAACATGCTGGTGTACGTGCTTGTTTAGGCGAAAGATTGCGCATTATATTACAATAAATCAATTCAAGTCGAATGGCCTCTCCGAACTGACAGTTACGAACATATTTGCTCAGTACTTTATGGCCCCAGGCACCCGAGGAAAGGGGATGACGTCTCTGATGTTGCGTATACCCGTTAGGTACTGCACTAGCCTCTCAAACCCAAGGCCAAATCCGCCATGGGGCACTCCTCCGTATTTCCGTAGGTCCTCGTACCATTCCATGTGGTTCGGCTTACTATCCTGTTTGCCCTGTCTGTCGAGATTCGTATCCGCATCCTCTGCTGTGTCAGGTGAAGCGTGCGCCGCAATGTTGTTTCGTAGGACGTCTACTCTATGCTCGCGTAAGGAGCCACCTGGAGGTATGAGTACCGAGAAGGATGAATCAACATGCACTGATTCTATCATACACAAGGTAATGTATAGGTGAATAAGGGAATAAGCGCTCTCGGCAATTTCAATTAAATAGATATGTTTTGTGTACCCACCTGGCAGATCAATTAAAATACGGATAGTAGAAGAAACATACACGCACTAACAAAATAAACTACGGTATCGATGCGGGCCTTGGCAACAAGGGTGATACCGGTGAAGGTTGCGTCTCGGCGGAGACTACGTTGCGCACCGCACATATGTGCGAGCATGTACTAACAGTTGACATGTTATTGGTAAGCATGTATTACTAGTTGACATGTCATTAGTAAGCATGTACTAATAGTTGACATGTCATTGGTAAGTATTAATAGTTGACATTTCATTGGTGAGTATGTATTGATAGCTGTGTCAATTGTAAACATGTACTAACAGTTGACATGTCATTGGTAAGTATTAATAGTTGATATTTCATTGGTGAGTATGTATTAATAGCTGTGTCAATGGTAAGCATATACTAATAGTTGACATGTCAATAATGGTAAGTATTAATAGTTGACAAGTCATTGGTGAGTATGTATTAATAGCTGTGTCAATGGTAAGCATGTATTAATAGTTGACATGTCATTGATAAGCATGTATTAATAGCTGACATGTCATTGGTAAGCATGTATTAATAGTTAGCATGCCATTGGTGAGTATGTATTAATAGCTGTGTCAATGGTAAGCATGTATTAATAGTTGACATGTCATTGTTAAGCATGTATTAATAGTTGACATGTCATTGGGGAGTATGTATTGATAGCTGTGTCATTGGTAAGCATGTGTTAATAGTTGACATGACACTGGTAAGCATGCATTTATAGTTGACATGTCATTAGTGAGCATATATTTATAGTTAACATTGTCATTGGTGAACACGTGCAAATAATTACTTCAGATTCAACACGATATGTTTTCACTCATATGCTGTACGGCATACACTCCCTCACCTGCCAGCTCGCACACTCGCGGGACCAGCATATCAACGCAGGCTGCAGTGTTGCCGTCGTCGTTCCTGAGCATGTAGAAGGGTTTGATGGCCGATGGGTAGTCTGTGATAAACACGGATCCTTTGCACCACTCCTCAGTCAGCCATAGCTCGTGCTCGGATGATAGATCGTCGCCCCATTTGAGTTCGGATTTCCCCGCTGTACAGAGTGTGTTTAAGACTGTACCTTGAGTATGCTCTTACATCCCCCGCCCCCCCCCCCCCAAAAAAAAGATGCTACTAAAAGAGATAGCCCTACTATCCCTTCCTAATCTTCCCCATTTCCCTGCGGAATTAGTGTCACAGGCCCATTAGTATATGTAAGTTGCCTTTCAAAGATAGACAAGGCCATGGGCGTGTACACCGGGCGCGTCGTCTAGAACGGGCGTCTGGTCGAGTCTACTAATTTTAACTTGTACTAATTCCTATAAAAATCCTAAAACCCTATAAGCTGTACCTGATTTTGACTAGGAATAACATGTAGGTAAAGATGTCATGACATTCCCCCATCGGCCAAAGTGTGTGCTTCATTCAAAGATCATCGCTCCAACCAAATTCTCTGCCACTTCTTCTCGAGTTTGTATTCAAACACACTACAAGACACTTGGAACGCTTGGGACGTTGAGAACGAATGCGCGCGGTCAGCTTATCCAGCTAGGATGAATATAGAGCCTTGAGCAGTTATGGACACGATACAGAAAACGTATACCGGGACATACCGTAATTCGTGTTGATAATTTCCACCGCATCGGTGTAGCTGAGAGCCACAATTGGGCGGGCGAGCTCTGCTTCTAACCTACTTCGCAAATCCGTGTCAACCCACCTGCACAAGCAAAGGAGAGTGAGACAGAAAAGAGTGTGAACATAGCAGTGCGTAAGGACAAAAGTGTGCGTATGTGATGGTTCATGTATATCACAGAGTCTTCACAAAGCGTAGGTATACCTGCCTTCATGTCGTTGTCCAATTTATACGGGTGTTATATCCATCCACTGCACAGCTATCACATAGAGGACTGCAACAGATAAACCATATTTGCCACTGGTAACACTTCCGAATAGAGTGATTTCATTGGAGCTATAATACAGCATTCCGCATACAAATATCCATCCCGCCCATGACAATGCTCAAGTTTAAGGTACGTATATATATGGGTCACACCTCGTAATACCATCGCATACTAATTATAGCACCACGACAACTCATAGCTATCCAAGCACTACAGAGTATGCCACTGATACCCTCTTCAATCGAATTCGAAACACGCTCAATCGAATTGGTGCACAACAGGGTGGTAGTATAACGTACGAATACGATTGCAGCCACAGTTACCGCAAAGCCGCTGTAGTGGTTATATCGTACAGCACAACACAGGGGAGATACATCCTGCGTTGGACACTCTTCCAGACCAAGACACTCAAATGTTTTACGCAGACGATACACAACAGCATGCACCGTCTGTGTGGTGCATTTAATACAATCAGTAGCGTTCACGGAACAATCCCGAATCTTGGGCAGAAAGACCCAAAGCGAGCAAGTTTCGCCATTCATACTACAGGCATACCAGACAGTACTGTACTGCAAACGCTAAACAACCAATACACACCAAATCGTGTGCCAATACTCATTCCAGGGCAGTGAAATACAGAGCTCAGCCCTAAACTCACTTGGACAGGAAGTCGACTTCGTCCGCGCAATGCGCTAATACTTCGGAGATGGTGTGTTTAAAGGACTTCGATAGCGTTCGGATGACGTCATCCACCGTGTCTGTGTAGAATAACTGCATGAGCCAATCAGTGTGAGAATGAAACCGTTGATCTGCATAAGGACTCGAACCGCATCTGTTCTAGACAGTTACAAACAGGCCCACAATTATGCACTATTTATGCTTGAAAGACTCTGTGCATGAGCGTTATCGTATCCCATATAGAAAAGTTTCTGATAAGGCACTGGCACTGTAGATATCCATATCACCACACTGTCCAGTCCGTTCCCGAAATGAACCCTACCTCGATTCCCAAACAGGAACCGCATATCTGCATAAAAGGACCACGTACATTGCACCTCCAGAGCTCCACACCACAACTTAGCCGGAATGAACGCAAGAAATCATTTCATAGGGTAAATCGGACTGTTTTCTCGGATTAACGTCGAGGAACTGGTAGGTATGGGAAGCTTCATAGGGACAGGACTTATACTAATATTTATTGGATGAATTTAAATATACCCGTATATGGCTAAATACCAGCGGGAGTGGTGGATGCCACTGACGGCAGCACTACTACCAGTATGGCATATTGGTTTCCCAATTAGTACTGTCAGCAAATCTTACTCGGCAAAAAAAAAACTATCGTAGCAGAGATACGGCTACCGCGGTTGAGTGAAGTGAATAGCTTAGTGTTCAATATAGCCACAACTACTCAGCACGACCAGCAAGTACGAAGCACGCTCTCCCAATACAGCATACTGACTACTGATCATTCTACACGCATTCGATACCCCTGTGAGATTCCAACCCAAGTGTACCCACACATACAGTATGGCTATTCACAACCCACTCACCTCTGCCTCCAGCATGTAGAACTCGGCCAGGTGGCGTCTTGTGTGGCTGTTCTCCGCTCTGAAGGCCGGTCCGAATGTGTAGCAATCTCCCAGGGCATACGAACCACACTCCAGATGCAATTGACCCGAAACCGTCAGGAAGGAGGGCGCTCCGAAGAGGTCTACGGTGTAGGGTTTAGGGTTAGACCTTAGGGCGTCGGATTGTAAAGGAAGTACGCGAAGAGAACTGGGCAGAGTGTGGTATAAACTGGAGTACTGTAGTGTGTATGCAAGTAGGTTTCTATAAATGTGTACGATCTGTGTCTATATGTAGGTTGGGCAGAGTGTGGTATACATTGGAGTACTGCAGTGTGTACGCAAGTAGGTATCTATAAATGTGTATGATGTGTCTCTATATGTAGGTTGAGGTCTAGGGTGAAAAGACTTTTCAAAATGTCATGACGCAAAACCACCAGCAAAATCAGGCCCGGTTCGGTGTATGTATAATTGTAATATACATATACACGTGTGGGTGTGTTGAGTGTGTCCATGTGAGGATGGAGATCTTGAATGCATAGAGCGCACTACGCATCAACCGCCAAGGAGTGATCCAATTCGATATACCCAAACAAGGCACTCGCGACAACACACACCACACCACGCCACACATACTGATGGAACGTCGTCTGGACTTCTTTGTTATAAGGAGGAAGCAGAGTACAAACTAGTGTTGAGTGGCATATGCTACACAAATACAACGACCCACACATACGAGTGAAACGCCGTACCTGCAGCCATCTGATTGGATGGATTGCTGTGCGTTACTCTCAGCATTTCACCGGCGCCTTCACAGTCACTGGCTGTGAGGAGCGGCGTTGGGTAGTGTGTGTACTGGTTGCGCTGTAAATTGCAACGTACACGTGTGGGTTTAACGCGTGCGAAAGAATTGTCTGGAGTTCAGCTATGCGCTGTAAATAGCAACATACACGTGTGGGTTTAACGCGTGCGAAAGGATTTTCTGGAGTTCAGCTATGCATAAATCGTAGGCCGCTGTAAATAGCAACGTAGACGTGCGAGTTTAACGCGTGCGAAAAGATAGTCTGAAGCTCAGCTATGCCTAGATTGTAGGCGCGCACACGCGGCTGCACGGTACCATAGTGAATATAAATAACCGTGAGATATAAACATGCACGTATGATTTTGACGGATGCTGAAGTATTGTATGGAATACGTATATGCATGAACACAAGCAAGTACGCGTGTTTTTGAAGGGTGCGGAAGGATCATACATGATGTAAAACGCTATTGCGAACTTGGTTAGTATACTCACTATTCCCGGGTCAAGGCGCCAGTACATACTCTATGGGGTCATTCCATCCCAAGGACGTGTACCTTTGTCACTAACCAAAGTAGCTTATCTTCTAGGAATTTAAGAATCTGTTCACAGCGTCACGATATAGCGCAGTCCCACGCACTATATAGTCCTAGTCTTAATCTAAGACAAGAGCTGGTACGGGATACACGAGACTGCATAGGCAACACCCTAACCACACATACACGTGTGAAAGTATACGACCAACAATACACGAGTTGTATATCCTTGCGCGACTTGGGCGACCGTAGCCTCGGCATATGTATAGAACATACATACCTGGTAGTAGTCGTGCATGGCCATATAGGCTCTGTTCCGTATGCGCAATGCGGCGCCGATTGTGTTTGTCCGGCCTCGCAAATGAGACCATTCACGCAGATGTTCCATTGACATCTTCTTTTTTTGCATCGGGTAATCCTGAAGAATGTGTTAGGTATATTTACAGATGAGGATCATTGTATTCACGGAAAAGGTTTGTACATGGTCTCATAGATGTCTCGAATTGATATATTTAGTGGTAGATTGCGTTGCTATCTTGACACACACACAACAACGTACACATACACACACACACACACACACACACACACACACATATATATATATTTATGTTAAATGTATATATATATATATGA
>NW_014040241.1:73550-77950 GCF_001186125.1 Sphaeroforma arctica JP610 | reverse complement strand
AAATATATATTATATTTTAGTATATTATTATTTTATTTTATTTTATTTTATTTTATATCATTATACATTATTATATAGTATATTATATAAAAATATATATCTATATATATATCATGTCTCGTCCGGCCCCTTAAACACAAGGGTGGTATTGAGCGGGGAGATATTTTTATGAGTATTACATTGTAAGATGGACACTCATTCAGATACCTCATCTTCTGTTTATTCACAGATACGCCTTTCCCCCAGCGAGTTGTTAACGATATAGGCAAATTGGAACTGCTTGTAGCTGGAAGGAAAGAGACATCCTGTCGTCGCAGGCTTTAAACGAGGTGAAGAGTGTCCCGATAGTGAAATTCTCGTATTAGCAAAAGGCCCGACCATCGCAGACATCTCTACACATCTCGCACATTTCTACTTGTATTGTTGATGCAGTGGATGGGCCTTCAATTCCAGAACTCTCAATACGAAAAGACTCGCATTAGCACGCCCCCCGCCCACCGCTCACCCCTTACGCACTTGCGAGTCATCTACTATGTCAGCAAGGGATGTGCATCATGGGGCACAGACACAGCTCTCTCGGTGCGGGTTGCTTTCTGACGCATCAGTGAGTGTGCACAGACGGTCTCATATACGATTCAGTGATCCAGACAAGCGGTCACCCAGCCGCACTTGTGGGCGAGCTGATACACGGATTAATGGAACTGGTACGAACTTAGCCAGGTACAACTGTGGACCTCCGACACTGCTTGTGATAACTGCCTTGGGGCAAGGTATTACGGCGCGGGCAAGTCACAAAGAACAACCAAGGATCTCTATGGGTGGTATCGACCTGACCGGGACTACAGCAGGGCTTCAAGACACGGCGGCAAATGATGCGAGTTCGCCTCGCAAAGCTAGTGCAGTCAGAGAGTCGATTAACCAGACTCGTCTCGACACCCAGTCCATGGTACCGAGGATTAGACGATCCAAGGCAAGATACAAACACATCACTGCACACGCGGGTATCGGCAAACCGACTGCGGTGCCAAAGATAAGTCGTGCCAAAGCTTTGTATAAATTTGGCTCCACCGGACGTTCGAGACGCCAGGCGTGTGGTGTTGAGAGCCCTCACCTACCAGAACTGTGTGGCGGGGTGAGCAGCAAGTATGACTGTGCAGCCAACATCAACGTGAAGGAGAGGAAGGGTTCCGAGATACAAAACTTGGGAGTGGCGATAGATAAGGAGGCTACCTCCGCCTGTTTGATTGGCACGCGACGTGTACTGGCAGGTGAGATGCAAAAGAACATGTCAGTGTATATTAATCAGCGTAAGAGATGTAAAAGGCTGTATACACGGGGTGCAGCGAATTCACAGATCGAGGTGGGGAACAAGGTTGAACGCAACAATTCCGGCCCCAAGGGCTGTTCGGATTCGAATGTCTGTGCTAGTTGGCACAAAATCAAGTCTGATTCTCGTACCAGTACTTCCGAGTGTGACAATGAAACCTTGACAACACAAGACGCAGAAGTGCAGGCCAGAATATCCGACCCAAAGGCGAGAAAGAGAAAACACGGACGGGACACGCCTGAGATAGAGAACCCGACGGGAACTTTGATGAGCTCTGGTGACAAGTGCCAATTATTACATACAGAACAATTAGAGTCCTCCAGTACAAATCTAATCTGCCAGCGCGCTACAACAAGAAACACAGACGACCGTTGTAAGGTGTCGGCTGATGTGCGGGTTGGTGTACTTGTGAGCGAGGGAACTGCCGAGACAAACACCGAACTCTCTCATCCTCCCGCAGAACCGAGATCTACCGGTCCTGCCGACTTTCACATGAAGCCGAAAATACCTCTGGCAATGGTCACCGAGCTAGGTACCGATGCGATGCCTGAGAAGGGGGGTGGTGTCCAGGACTGCGGTTTTAGCCCCGATATTCTAACCCCCCCCTTACTTCCAGAAACAACAGTACCGACGGAGCCTGGTCTACAAATACCTATCGGTATAACGCAGAGAGGTTCGTTGCGTGAAGGCTGCACTAGATCTGGCATGGTGTCTGACACAGTGTCTAACACAGTCTCTGACACAGTGTATGACATGCTGTCTGACACAGCGTCTGACATGCTGTCTGACACAGCGTCTGACATGCTGTCTGACACAGTGTCTGACATTATGCCTGTCACAGTGTTTGAGGTAGGGTCTGAGATAGTGTCGGACACAGTCTCTGGTTCACTACATGCTGGTGGTGGGGTCACTACATGTGCATGGTCAGGGTGTGGGTTGTCTGTCAACGACAGCGATGCACTGAGGACTCATCTGAGTTGTCACACCGGTAAGTTGACGGTCGACTGTATTGCTCCTGGGTGTCCCAGAGTGTATACGCATACCAATTCTCTCCGGAAGCATGTGAAGGAGTCACATTACAGGACCAGGCCGTTCGCATGCCCGTGGAACGATTGCAATTTACTGTTTAATATTTTAGGTAAACTTATCGCTCATACACGAGAACACACTGGCGAGAGTGCGTTTGCTTGTTCGTGGGTAGGCTGTAACGCGATGGAGCGGAGTGCAAAAAATCTAGTACAACATGTGAGTACTCACTGCGGAATCCTCCTATACATGTGCACACACAAGTTCTGCAATGAGGGATTCATTAGCGAACAGTTATTAGCCAAACATAGTGCTAAGCACAGTGCTGTACTTTCTTGCGAGTGGGAAGGTTGTGAGGTCAAGCTGCGGTATGAGAGTCACCGTACAGTGCATATGAGGGTTCATACTGGTGAGCGCCCGTACGAGTGCGCGTGGGAGGGGTGTGGTAAGAGCTTTCCAAGAAAGACCGACCTGACAGGACACATGTGGACGCACTCAGAGGCTCCTGGCGTGTCACGGGACAGAGAAATCGGACCATTACGCTCTTTAACACACTCGGGTGGTACGCTTTCAAGTAACGGTATGAGTGCGGGGTCACTTCAGACCCCAACAGCCAGCATACCAGCGTTGCAGATCAAAGAGGAGCATATAGTGGAGATTTTAGGGACAAACTCGAATAGTCGCGAAGGTATAGCGGAAGGTTCGGAGGGATCCGTAAAAAAGCGCGAGAATGTGGAGGATGAACTTGAGAGTACTTTGGCCAATTGCGAGACTTTGAAAGACACGCCGCAGAGCATAACAGACCGTATGCCCAGCACAGTGACAGCTAATAACGTGCACTCGAGTGGCAGTACCCACTCTGCTGCCGAGGTGTTTTTGTGTGCGTGGGAGAGGTGTGCCGCGCGTGTGAGTGATAGGCATACGCTTCAACGCCATATGACTGAGCATGTAAACGACCTGTGCCCCTTCCAGGCCTGTGCGTGGGCTTCGTCTCCGTCTGACTTAGCTGTGCATGTTGCTTCGCACCTGCACCTGCAGCATGGCAAGTACAGGTGTGATCACAGCGGATGTGCATACGCCTCCACTAACTGTAGCAGGCTTGTTTCCCATGTACGTACGCATACGGAGGGTTATCACTTTGGCTGTTCCTGGGATGGCTGTGAGTATAGATCGCTCAGCAAAGCTTTCGTTGTAAAGCACATGGTCTATCTACACAGTGACACACAGCCGTACATATGCCCTACCGAGAATTGCAATAGAAAGTTTGCTACCAAATTAGGCGTGAGCAGGCATATGCGGGCTCATCTCGTGCATGTAGCATCTGGCGACGACAGATTGGATTCCTCAAAAGCCAAGCTCGTTTGTGTATATGAGAACTGCGGTGTGACTGTGTCCGATGGAGACGCCTTACGGAAACATCTACCTCTCCACGTGATGGATCTGCCTGTCACGTGCCCGTACACAGACTGTGTTTCGGTGTTCCCATCCGTAATCGATCTGAACATGCACGCCAGGAGACACTACCACCACAACAAACCGCTGGCCTGCACCTGGACTCATTGTGGTCTGACAGTCGCCAGTGGTGATATTATAGGCACGTTCCTGACTCATATGCGCACTCACACGGGGGAAAAGCCCTTTGCATGCACGTGGAAAGACTGCGACAAGACCAGCATGACGTGCACTGAGAGCGTACGGCATATGATGCACAAGCACAGTGGCGTGTTGCCGTTTGCGTGCTCTGTGTGGGGCTGCCATAAACGGTATGCACTGAAAAACGACCTGCGCCAACACGTGATGTCACACAGCAATAACTACGTGTGCACGTGGAACGGCTGCGGGAAGAACTTCAGTTTTAAGACTAGTTTTACGCGGCATTATAAGACCCACAGGAGTGATGGGCTGGGCATTGTGTATGTCCAAGCGCAGCTTGCCCACGCCAACTGATAGCTTTACCGCACCGCATATGTGCAATGTACACGTAGATTAAGTCGACACTAAAAGCACTTCATGGGTAATTATCGCGACATATTATTCAATGCATAAG
>NW_014040241.1:67387-73530 GCF_001186125.1 Sphaeroforma arctica JP610 | reverse complement strand
TGTGTGTGTGTTTTCATGTATGTATGTATATATATATTTATTTGTCTGTTTCTATTTCTATGTATGTATGTATATATATATACATATATATATATATCAACAAGGTGTATAATATATGATGTTGAATATCACACACTGGTTGTTAAATAGTGTCTAGTATATACCTTCAACACTCTACAAAATTACGACTGGACTCGAGCATAAAGAGCTAAACAAACAGTGAAATGTCTTGCGGCAAGGTTTGTATAGTCATAAACAGTGAAATGTCTTGCGGCAAGGTTTGTATAGTCATAGTTACCCATCAGAGGATCAAAATGTTTACCTAGTTGAAAATGTAGATGCAAATAAGAACAAGCCTTACTGTGAAAGCCTGTTGTAGTCTTTCAATGTGTGCTATTCATTGGCTTGATCAGTTAAATTTAGTGGACTCTGCATGTGTGACACGGTTGCCTCAGATTATTCAAACTTTCAAAAGCTATTCCCATATTGCGACCTGAAATTTATACTCAAGGTTGAATATAAGTGAATCTGCTGCGCATGCGTGCATCATGCTCGTCAATTTATAAACAATAGTCCGTAATGGTGTCACTCATTGCCTTCACTCGAGTATAACTTTTAGCCCGACGCACAAACTAGCATTTATATCTGGAGACGTCGATCCATTCTTATCCTCAGCAATGCCAATTACCGCAATTTATAGCACATCAACTTTCTTCGCACACGGCTTCGTCGTGAAGTGCTTTAAAAGTTTTAAACAAAGAGAAACCGAAGACATGTTGCCAGCACTCGAACAAGATTCCAGACCACATGTGGTTTGATTTATTACATGCCTGTCGATTTTTCTTAAATGTACACCTGGGTTTTGCCCCTGGTCGAACCAACTGTTTTGCGCTGAACCATTTCACGGTTTTTGGTTAGACAGGGCCCATATTAGTTCTTATAGTGGTGAATGTGGTCACATCAGCAGCAGAAATATATATTGACTTCGTACGAGTTCATTTTGAACCAATAGAACTAAGTACAAAACCAAAAGCTCGAAAGTCAAGTAGTAATGGGACGAACAACAGCTGAATTTTCATGTCAAAGAACCTAAAACATCAAGTAGTAATAGTGCAGGCCACATCTGACTTATAACCTATCAAGGAAGAGTGAATGTCAAGTAGCAACAGTACGGACGACAGCTGACTTTACAAATCAAAGATCCTAGATAGTACGGAGAACAGCTGACTTACCAAATAAAAGAACTGAGAAAGCCAAGTAGTAATAGTAAAGACAACAACTATCTTTCCAAATCAAAGAACCGGGAAGGTTAAGTAGTGATAGTACGGACAACAGCTGACTTGAACCTAGACATGCTTGCGTGTGAGATCAAGCTAATACAAGCTGCATTCCGATGGCCGCGTGTATGTGGAGTGGTCATTCGAGATTCCTGCTGTTGGTAACGGTGCCTGTACCAGATGTATACATAGCGCGTAAATCCAGAACCTGGGATACTAAGTAGAAATAAAACAAAGAAAGCTGTCTTTAAAAATCAAAGAACCTTACGAATCACCTAAAGAACCTGGAAACTCAAGTAGTAATAGTACGGACAGCAACTGACTTTACAAACAAAGAACCACAAAAACTAGTAATGATACGGGTACAAGCTGACTTTATAAATCTATGAACCTAGAAAGTAAATTAGGAATATTACGGACCACATTTGACTTTTAACCCGTAAAAGAAGGGGGAGTGTCAAGTAGTTACAGTACGGATAAAAGTATACTTTACGACTCAAAGACCCTAGTAGTAATAGAATGGACAACAGCTGACTTCACAATTTGGATAAATTGGAAAGTCAAGTAGTAATAGTACGAACAACGGATGGCTTTGCAGATCAATGAACCTGAAAGATAAGTAGAAATAGTTGAATAAAATATGAATTTACAAATCAAAGAACCTGGAAAGTCAATAGAAATAGTACGGACAACAACTGGCTTCACAAAACGAATAAATTGGCAAGTCAAGTAGTAATAGTACGGGCAACAGCTTATGACTTTACAAAACAATCCAAGAATCTTGAAAGTCTGAAGGTATTAGTACAGACAACAGCCGACTTCACAAGTCGAAGAACTAGCAAATCAAGTAAAGTAGTACGGACAACAGCTGACCTTCCAAACTAATGAAACTAGAAAGTCGATTAGTATTAGTACAGACGACACATCAATCAATCAAGGAACCTTTACCGTCAAGTAGTAATAGTATAAACAACATCTGACTGTCGAAATCATTGAAAGAAAATAGAGAATCAAGTAGTCATAGTACGGACTGCATCTGGCCTTAACCTATCAAACAAATAGAACGGATACCGGATGACTAAAGAATCTAGAAAGTCAAGTAGTATCAGTATGGGGACCAGCTGAGTTCAAATCAAGAAACACATAGAGTGAGTAGTGTTAGTACAGACATAGGATGACTTTACAAGTTGAAGAATCGAGAACGTATAATAGTACACACGATAGCTGACTTTACAGATCAAAGAACTTAAAAAGACAGGTAGTAATAGTAATAAAGACAACAACAGACTTTACAAATCAAAGAACCTGGACGGTCCAGTAGTAATAGTACAGACAACAGCTGACTTTACAAATCATTTAGATAACCTCGGAAGTCAGATAGTTATAGTACAGACATCAGCGGACGTTTAACATATCAAAGAAACTGGTATGACAAGTAGTGAGTGATATTACGGACTAAGCTGACTTTAAAAAAATAAAATAACCGAGAAAGTTAAGTAGTAATAGTATGGACTAAAGCTGCCTTCGCGAATCAATCAAAGAACCGAGAAAGCCAAGTAGTAATAGTACGGTCAACAGATGGCTATACAAATCAAACAACCTAGAAAGTCAAGTAGATATAGTACGGACAAAATCAGACTCCACAATTCAATGAACCTGTAAAGTCAAGTAGTAATAGTACGAACAACAGCTGACTTTACAATTTAATTAAAGAACCTGGAAAGTCAAATTAAAATAATTCACATAACAGCTGACTTCACAAATCGAAGAAACTAGGAAGTCAAGTCGAAATAGTACGAACAAAAGCAAGCTGATTTTACAAATTCATGAGCCGGAAATTCGTGGAGTAATAGTACGGACGACACTCGACTTTACAAAATTAAGAACCTAAAAACTCACGTAGGAATAGTACGGACCACAAATGACTTTTATCCTATGTAAGAACGGGGAATGTCAAGTAGTTATAGTGCGGATAACAGCTGACTTAACGATTCGAAGAAAGTGGAAAGTCAAGTAGTAAAACCAAGGACAACAGACGACTCTACAAGTCAAATAACCTAGAAAGACAAGTAAAAATAGTACGGACAAGAGCTGACTGTACAAATCGTTTAAAGAACCTGAAAATCCATATAGTTATTGTACAGACAACAGCTGACCGTAAATACAAACCAACAGCTGACTACAAAAAAAACCCCCCTAGTAAGTCAAGTAGTATTAGCACTTACAACAACTGACTTTTCAAATCAAAGAACCTAGAGAGTCAAAGAGTAAAGTACAGACAACAGCTGACCTTACATATTACAAAATACTGGTAACACATCAGTCCGGATAGCTGATGCTTCGGAGAAGCTTGGCAACTTCATAGCCATTACGTACATGCAGAAAAAGTGGGACACTTTGAAAAAATGTAGCGACGGCAATTCAGTGTCGGCATCACGAGCAGCACGAGACACACAAAAGTGTTCTTAGAATAACTGGAGTAGACGAGTATGATCGCCGTACACTTTAATAATTTGCCATGCCAGGCATGTCGTAAACTCTATATCAAACACCGCTCTGTGGCCCATTTGCTGCCAGGCATACCAATACCCATGCCATCTCTTACCACACGTATCCGTGTGTACCACGTGCTCGTACAGAACCGCTCCGTTACTTGCAAGTACACCCTTGCTTGTAACAGTCGAGTTTCATAGACTGCTCACCCATCATATCGGCAAGGCCAGATATTACCAAGTACAAGCTCAGGCCATCTGTTATATATGCGATGGGAGATGTGCTTTGCGCCGCAGAAGTGTCTCATACTCATGCAGGCGCAACCCCGCCGTGCCACCTATAGTGCAGCTATATGATCTAGCCCGCGATGCGTCCAGGTGTACATATGCTTGAGCTGGAGCATGTAACCAACCAACAGATCATTCTGATGATAAGTCAATCCGACAATCCGACATATGGTGGAAACCTATAAACCAATAAAAATGTACGTCTTGTGTGTACCTGCAACCTCCTGTGATAGCCAGTATTTACAGGCGGGGGCAAGTTTTTACTTCCCATGATCGTTTGCGTGCGAGCGTATATCTATGGTTGTGTATATATGGTTGTGTGTTACTATATCTGGATTATGTATTACTATATATGGATATGTGTAGGTATGTACATGTGTGTTTGTGTAGGTCTGAAAATGTTTACGAGCGTGCATGTGCGCGCTTGTCCTGTGCGGATATGTGAGATGAGGAGTTGCGTCTGTGTGGGATACAGATCCTACACGCGCGCGTGTGTGTATGTCTGCGTCTCTCCTGGTGACCTGGTGAGTGAGTATACATTCTAAGTGGCAGGGCTGTCAGTTCTGCGTACCTCAGTGTACCTGTGTCAAGGACCAGGCCCGAGTGAATAGATAATTGCTTATACCGAGGCGTACTACCGGTAATGCCTGTCTTCGAAGATGCTATAGTTCCTCTAACTCATTCCGCTCCATCTGATTCTGATCCTCCCTTCATATTTATACTCTCGAGTGATAATTTACAAATCACGGAATGTAATAGCGAAGTTGTTTCCGTCGTTGCTGTCCCAGAATTCTTGACAGCCCGCGATGTATCGCAGACAGAACTGCAGCACCTGCTCGCACGTGTACGGGTTGTAGTGATTGAGTGCACAACTAAAGCACGGGGACTATAACTGAGCAGGTTAGAGACTATAACTGAGTAGGCACGCAATTTGCTGGAAATAATAAGAAAACACTGGAAACGGAAACAGCCGCAACCAACTACAATTAAATGCATTTGAATTGCGCGGATACGTGCTGATGTTGTACATTGATGCACAACAAATTGGTGGCGAGAACGACTACACGCGGAAACCAGGAAGAGGCACACAACAAATCGCAAACAAATTTACGAGTGTCCTACTGCAACCATAACTACACAAACGGGTTCAAAATCCAATCCAATATAGGTGCATAATTCTCGGTGCATAATTCTCGTCAGAGATTCCAATATGCATCCCAATTTTGTCACAGACGATCCAATTTGCAGACGTCAAGTTTCACGAAGTGTCAAATATGCATGCCCTACCATATATCACGACATGATCAAAGAAATTCTCGACATACCGTATTGACTTGTATATCTAGATTGTTTAGATCGAAGGCAAACGTTTCCAAGGATATATCACTCTGACGTACATGGGATGCCTCTTCTGCGTCGACATCCTTGGATGTCTGAGTCAGTTCGGAAAATATCGGGCATATTAGTCCATGTATGCGCACTTGTATATCCAATTTAGGAGGATACCATATAGTAGACAAATAATGAGGAATGCCACTATGATACACAAGATCAGTACAGTCACTGGGACGGGGTTCGATACCATCGTACAATTACACATAGGAGCGACGTCTTGGAATTTCGTTATGACAGAGTACAAATAGGACAAAGCCACAGCCTGACAGTGGTGGCTGTGTGATGAGTCACATTTGAATTCGTTCGGACGCGTTATGATTATGCCTGGTGATACATGACACCACCCAGGCACTCCAGCTGGTACACTTGCAGGATGGATGTATTGAGATACTCGACAAATGCAAGCTAGCAGTCAAGCCAAAACATTTACATACTGCACGAGTGTAGATGAAGGACGTCCACATATAGATCTCAAAGTTGTTCGGAGACATGACCCCGCACAAGCACACAAGCGAAGACGCCACGCATATGTAGCCGATGTACACGGTGAGCGCAGGCTACGTTGTAGAAGACCATGCGCTAACAATTCAACAGCATAAGACTAACGCGTCGCAACCAGACCTCATACTAATAATAAAATTCTTACAGCAATAGGGTGATGATACCGGTTCACAACGTAAATACATGGGTA
>NW_014040241.1:53000-55205 GCF_001186125.1 Sphaeroforma arctica JP610 | reverse complement strand
TATATATATATATATACATTTATATATACATTTATATTGGTATGCATTTTTATGCACTATATCGTGGGACTTTTCATGCATATCGTCCTAGACTTATATCTGAAAACAAGACATCCCTTTCGCACGTTCGTGTTTATCAGGAATATGTAGCTATCTGTGACACTTTGTCACGAACGTACGATTACTGTCCGATAAATATATATATTTTATATGCTTGTCCAGGCCCACTTCATTAAGATCCATAGAAAGCTCATTTGGCATTTGCTGTACCGTATACTTCTTTATCTGTTGGCAGCGAGTGCGTAATCTGTAGCAGCCATGGTGTCTCGTAAGAAGAAACTGAAGAACCAGGACTTTGCCAAAGTCAAGCTCAAAGTGGGCAAGTCCAATGAGGCGGCGAATGCCACAGACACCACTTTCAAATCAAGGGCAATTGTTCTGTCGGGCCAGGCGCTGGGCGAGGATAAAGGAGTTGGTACGAACCAGGTAGGTGCTACGGTACACTACGCCTGGTGTTACTATTGTGTGGTTGGACTATGCGTGTTTCAGGCTGACTTGTGTGAAGGAGTTGCTATACATAGCAAGTAGTGGTGCAATACACTCCGGACCGGGGAATGGAGAGCGTGATTGTTGCCATGACAACGTCGGTATATTTGTGTATAGCCTGGCGTGGGCCTATAGAGGGTAGTGGGTGTAACCTAGTATATGGCTCTTGTGCAGTACTTAGACACTGAGCCAGTCTGTTCAGGGGGAAGTCCCCTCGAACACAGTCATTGGTATAGCCGACCCTTTGAAGGGCAAGCGTAAAGCGTTTTCAACGCTACACCAACTGGTTCTGCAAGTAGGTTCTGCTAGTAGTAGCCGCTGTCAAATCTCATACACCTTCCTGTATCAAGTTTTCCGGGTGTGGTGTGGTGTTAACTTTCATGTACTCGGTTGTACTTCGTCGTGGGAAATGTCGAGTATCATCAGTAACCAACCCACACCCTGTTCACTGTTCATTGGGTGGGCCCTTTGAAGCGTTGTACTATGGAGTGGCGAGTTAACGGATTCCATACCCTGATAGCCATCGGGGTCAGCTGAGTGTGTGTTATATGATGACCACTGTCGTTACACCACTCTGATTCTACTCGCGCCGGCGTTTCCCGTCTCTATTCTATTTAGAAGGGGTCGTCTGATCTTATAATACCCATACAGAGGTTTTCACTGTTCATTATTTTCATCCACGCGTTTTGATATTTTATCTACAGTTTAACATATCAAAATCACTACTTTATGATATATTATCCACTGTTCGTTATATTTCTCCACTCTTTATTATATGCTATACCCTGTTTTCTTATATTTTGTGCACTGTTTATCATATGCATTCACCGTGTATATATTTTATCCACTCTTTATTATATTATATTCACTGTTATATTTTATCCACTTTTTTTACGTATTATGCACTGTTCATCATACCTTACCCACAATCCATCATATCTTATCCACTATAATATATTTCATTGACCTTTTATTATGTCATATTCCCTTGTCATAATAACTTCTTGGCTCACACCGGTTGCTACTTGTCTTGTCTTCTCCAGAGAAACCTCTCACTGAAAGAGCTTCTCGGTCAATTGCGTCATTACAATGGCAATGTGCGCAAGGACGCTGTGGCTGGAATGAAAGATTTGTTTCAGAGGTAGGGGCGTGTGCATGAGTGTGTGCAAATGTACATGTCAGGCTGCATGCGTAGTATATGTACGTGCACATGTATACACGCGTATGCACATATCTGGTCACTACGTTTCTTGGTCGAATCGTCAGTGGTGTAACATGCTGGTCCGCTCGACACAGCACATCCTCAGAGGCATATCTCAGATCTGTATACTAGTATCTCAGTGGCCGTTCACTTCACATAAACCTGGGTTTACCGGACCTCAACGAGATATCCTTAATTCTTCACAGGCATCCGGATATACTGCCCTCAGAATTGGCCATAATCATTGAGAAAATATCGCCGCTGGTGTTGGACGGTGATAGTTCGGTGCGACAGGCTCTGCAATCACTCTTTACTCATATATTACAATCCATGCCTACGGAGGTAGGTAGTCTGCCGAACTGTGTGCAAGTTTGTAATTTTACATATGTTTATGTATGTTTGCGTATATATATATATATATATATCTCTCTCTCTCTCTCTACTACTATTTATATATA
>NW_014040241.1:46137-50292 GCF_001186125.1 Sphaeroforma arctica JP610 | reverse complement strand
TATATAATAAAGGGTACAATCGATTCTTATATGAGACTTACTTAGAACGCTTATGCACTGTATATCATTATGGATATATAGTACGTACATCGCTAACCCACACTCAATCATACAGCTGATGTGGTGGTCGTTGGTTGCATACTGTGCACTGCCACGGTATTCACTCCACTGTCACGGAGGCGATCAATACCTCATATTGTAGTTGTTCTGAATATACCGTATTCACCAGCTGTTGGGCTATTCTTTTCAACTGAATGTCCCCATTTGTATCTCGTCTCTATGCAGCGCGTGCGGCCCTTCTTCCCCGTGCCGATGGTGTATCTGCGGAGTGCCATGACACATGTGCGTGAGGATATCAGCGTGGCCGCCTTTGTAAGTCTCGCTCTTTGTGTATTGTAAGCACGTGCTATTTAACTCCTTGTGTATTGTAAGCACGTGCTATTTAACTCTTTGTGTATTGTAAGCACGTGCTATTTAACTCTTTGTGTATTGTATGCACGTGCTATTTAACACTTTGTGTATTGTATGCACGTGCTATTTAACTCTTTGTGTATTGTAAGCACGTGCTATTTAACTCTTTGCGTACTGTAAGGACATGCTAGTATCTCGTAGGTGTTGTTTTCGTGCTCGTCTGCACACACGTACCACGCGTGAGCGTCTCTTGGTATACCTAATGCACATACTATCATCCCTGTTGTTTATGAGCCCATATGCATATACCTACAGCGTGTGAGCGTCTCTTGGTATACCAAGTGCACATACTATCATCCCTGTTGTTTAGGAGCCCACATGCATATACGTACAGCGTGTGAGCGTCTCTTGATATACCAAGTGCACAAACTATCATGCCTGTTGTTTATGAGCTCACATGCTGATACGTATCGCTATACCCAGACTTGAGTTTTTCACATTGGTCACAGTCGAGTAGCGGCTGTCTGTGCTGGGGTGCTGTATTCACTACTAGTTTAATGGTGACCGTTCGTTGTCCCGTGTTTGTGAGTCACAACATGTCTACATAGCACCCACTTCAATACGCACCGGAATTGTATTTAGAAATCCGTTTACGCATGCGCTGCTTATCTATTGGAGTACCTATCTCCATAGGCGTTGGTACTGCACTCACCCCTTCGCATTGCACTCGCGGCATACACTGACCAAAGCAATGTACTATGTATATATGTTACTAAGCTCTGTACTATGTATATATGTTAGTAAGCTCTGAACTATGCATATATGTTAGTAAGCTCTGTACTATGTATATATGTTAGTAAGCTCTGTACTATGTATATATTCTAGTAAGCTCTGTACTATATATATATGTTAGTAAGCTCTGTACTATGTATATATGTTAGTGTGTGTGCCGTGGGTTGGCTGGCTAGCTGTTGACGCACTCATGGGCCGAGTGTTTACTTAACTGCCCACTGTCCATCGTTTACATCGTCGCACTTGCCACACAGGAGTCCTTGCAATTGCAAACGCCTTTGTTCTATACGCTTCCTATGAGGTTGACTGTATGCCAATACATTCACGTGTGCTTGTATATACAACCCACAACCCATATTTGTACTCCTGCGCCTATCTTGTGCTTATCTGTACGTATTCGTATCTATATTTTTACCTGTTTATCTCGATATGTACATTTTAATATGTATATATCCACGTGTATATACTCATCTGTACGTCTTCTTTTCATGCCACACATAGGACTTCCTGGACATCTTCCTGCACCATTCGCCATCGTTAGTGACGGCCAGTTGCAAGGGACTGTTGCTGAATTTTGTGAGAGTGCTTGAAAAACCATCACAGGGCATGAACGGTACGTGCAGGTGTATGTATCTATCCATCACTGTGTGTTGGTTGTGTAGATCAGATGGCACGTGTAAGTGACTAGTTATATCTATTTTATATATATTTCTCCACACCTTCCCTTATATTATAACGTACGAATATACAAGTTCGTAGGCGGCGTGGTAACCTGTAGCCTTGTATGGATTCTTTTTGTGTGTGCCTATAACTCTCTCTGTGTGTATTGTCAACCAGCTGTACCTCATCTATGGTGTTAAAACTCTGACCTATGCCCTGAGCACGTGCATGCGGACCCATCAATTGTATGCGCACAGTACTGTTCTGTTTTGCCCAGCATCACACTCTGTTGCCCTCGGGTAATCCACACATCTCCGACTGCAATTGCAATTCTATTGTATGCGTCTTTATGTGTATATTGCGAGGTGACATCTTGATGCATGTATACTTATGTGACGATATGAAACGTCTTAACAGGGGCGGATGCACTCATCTGCTTGTACGAGTGTATTGGTGTTCACGATATCATTGTAGAATCAGGGTTGAGTGACGATGTATACAGCCGTTGTCCTGCATGCAAGTCCTGATGCGGGTGTATATGTACAGCCTATAGGCCTTCACCTGTGCCAGTGTACATGTACATACAAATGTACATACAAATGTACTTACAACTGTACATACAAATGTACACACAAATGTGCCTCTCCTCTCCACGCTGATTAGTACCGCGACTACGCACACCCGCCGTCTTCTATAGTCCGTACCAAACAGTCACACCAGCTTCTTACTTTTTTGCCATCAACCATTTTCGAACAATCAGATGGGAAGGGCAAAATGTCAGCCACAGGACAGTCCACATTCAGACAGGCACGTGATCGACTGCTGGAACGGTTGCGAGGGTTTCTGCAAGGTGCGTGAAACAGAACTTGTATGTGTGGACATACGGATGGGACGTGTCTGATATGTTTGGCAGTTTTACGGATTCGATTTTTATATGTGCAGGCATTTGTTCTGGCTTTGTATATATATATATATATACATATATACACACACACACACACATATATATATATATATATATGTGTGTGTAAATACATATATATGTACTCATGTTTGTATGCATGCATATTGGGTTGTCTTACATTAAAATTAAAATTTGGACTGGCAAAGCTAAATATCAAACCAGTCCCACGAGATACTCACACCATACTCACACGGGCACACATCCCTTCACATATGACAGAGCTTATTCGGCATCGTTCAAACGGCAAGCGTAAATGGGACGATATGTCCACCGACACTGTCGATGCCGCGCAGAATGCGTTGACTACGCATTACGACCCACAACGGGCTGTGGCTGTGGAGGCTTTTTGTGTATATCCAAAGGCCATTCTGACCAATGCGTAAGTGGCGTTCTACCGTACCTTGCTATTCAATGTGTAGTACGGATATAAGTGTGTTCGTTTATATGGTATAGTTAGATAAGTGTCAACAATAACTAGTGCTAAGCACAGACAACCAAATACAACTCACAATGGCCCGTATCCGTATAGCGGTTTTGCATTTACTCGGGAATGTTCTCATAAATGACAAATGTCGGTGTGCAGACCTATAGTATGGAATACATAACTACACTCAGATACACCTTTATGATCATGCCTAGATGCCATGCTACTCTATATGTTGAGTGACCCGTGATTGTATGAATATTTCTCGTGTCGGCTTGTGTTTCTAGAGACTGTCTTGTCAACACTTGCGTGTATGTGGGTGTTTGTATTACCGAACTATCTATTCAGCACTAGCAATCTGTTCAGCACTAACTATCTATTCAGCACTAACATCTGTTTAGCACTGTTGTTGTTTACGATTTGTACTTCCCACGGTGTAATGGCTCTTTCTCTTTTATGACGAATGGCTGTGAGAGGCAATGTGTTTGTATAGCCAGTCCAAAGTGAGTGATCTTTCATGGAGGTTTAGTTTTATATGACATTCATCCGTCTCTATGTTGTACTTGTATCCATTGCTGATGTTTGTATGCAATATGGCCGTGAAGGGTTTGTGTGTCTCCAGAGACCATGGTTAGCAATGCGTTAGGGGGGGTTAGGCGATCTGGAACGTACGTTAATCGACGATGTTATTTTCTGTTTAAAGCGTGCTAGTTGGAATTTGTTTGTGAAGGTATAGCCACTGTGTCGTACTGGAGGTAATACTTCTACCAATCGTTCTAATGTACACTAGTATCCTCATATGTACACACACTCGTGGTAATTGTACTTCCATATACACACACACGCACGCGCACACACACACGCACACACACACACATATATATATACATAAATATATATTTGT
>NW_014040241.1:36466-43434 GCF_001186125.1 Sphaeroforma arctica JP610 | reverse complement strand
GCGTGTGTGTGTGTTTCTTTGTGTGCGCTCGTTCATTCTACCGCGCATGTATGTACGTGTTTCTTTTTTTGTTGATTCGTGTGTGTGCCTGTTATGTTCATTCGTATTTTTTGAGAGAGTGTTTGTTTCGTACGTATGTATTCAAATGCGTATATGTATGATGCAGCAAACACCCACGCGCCTACCATGATAAAAAAGGCGCGCATGTATGTAAAAAAAGTGCGCACATGTTCGTACATACATTTAAACGAAGTGAAACGGACATGAGGGTATTTGTACATGAATGCGTATGTATTCAAAGCTGCCAGCATGGGTGCACCATTCACGCTGTAGCCCGGGCTGAAAGCCAGCGCAACAACCGCTGCTGATGTGAGTATCTTTGCTTTTTTTTACACTATCGTGAAACTTGAAACCTGACATTGGACACTTGGCACTTGCCATTTGACACTTGACACTTGACACTTGACACTTGCCATTTGACACTTGACATTGGACACTTGACACTTGCCGCAGACACCGTCGTAGATGTCTAGACCTCACACATCACTTGAACTCCTGACACTGGATGCACTCTACTCACACCTTCGACCTCACACTCACACTCTCCCCTACAGCCTGGGCAAGCATTCGCTGCTGACGAGCACCTTGGCGGCGCTACAGAAGACCCCGCCCACCACCACAGCCAGTGGAGTGCTGCTGAGATACCTGAGCAGCATCTTTTTAACAGGTGGGTGTACAGACGGGAAGAGCGTGTGCGGCATGTATGTTGGAACTGTGTATGTGCATGTGCATGTGCATGTGTAGGTGTAAGTGTGTATACCACCCGGGCATGTGCGGGTGAGTGACGAGTGTGCGAGAGGGGAAGTGTATGTGTGCATGATGTGTTTGCACACACTCAGTTGGTACTGATACGATCAGTATGCACGTATCGCTCTCCTTATAGGGCTGTGATGAGTTGTAAGACTTGTGTAGGTAACCGTGGCTGCCGTGTTCCACTGTAGTTGTAACTTCCGTATCGTTGTTGCTATCAATGTATGTGACTGTGTACGTGAATGTATGTGGCTGTGTGCATGAATGTATGTGTATGTGTGCACCAATGCATGTGTGTGTGTGCGTTATACACCCAGTTGGTACTGATAAGGCAGTCACCGACGTCGCCGCCCACCACCACGCCTAATAGGGTGCTGTTAAGATATCCAAACACTACCGTCCACTGTACATGCGTGTTTCATGTGTTTGCAAGTTCTCCCTGTACCCTCTCGTCTTGGACAACAATAGTGTCCCTATTCAGCTCAACTATGTTCGCATAAGATATTCGATCCACGCACGTGTATGGACACATACACGCACATGTATGGGGCACATACACGCACATGTATGGGCACATACACGCACATGTATGGGCACATACACGCACATGTATGGGCACATACACGCACATGTATGGGCACATAAACGCACATGTATGGGCACATACACGCACATGTATGGACACACGCATGCACACGTACTCCGAGGTATAGGCCTTCTCACGTCGTGAACAGAATGCGTCTGCCATATTTATTTGAATTTCTCATAACTTTACTTTTGTTGGTACGCAGATCGGTATTCGGAAATCGAAGACCTGCGCGGCGATGGAGAGCCGACTGACATGAGGTAGCTGAGCTCAACTTTTTGTAACTTTTATTTTTTGGCATGTTTTGTTCAGTGACCTAATTGCTCGGAAGGTTTGGGTTGATTCAGTAGATCAATTTTTTTTCTTTGGGATTATTTTGTTTTGGGCGTGTGTGTTTTCATTGAGTGAACCCATTTCTATTGCACTACTTGGGGTGTTCTTATCGGGGAGTCTTGGCACAACTAGCCGGACGTATTGACCATATACTGCACTGCTAGTGTAAACTTAGTTTTTTGGTGTGTACTTGCTGTAGTACCACTGTGTCACACACAGTCGTGACATGCTGCGGTAGTCCCTTGGTAGATTGTGATATCTCTGCGTGCTCCACAGGGGCGCTTGGTGTTGGGTATGGGTGGTTACTTGCTGCCTACCATATAGTTTCCATGGACGTTTCAAGAAACATACAGTTGATGTTATATTGGGTTTAGGGTTTACTGTTTTTGTTGCCGTACATATACTATCCACACATTTATTTCATTGCTTGTGGTGGACCCCTATTTTTATTTCACACCCCAGTCACCTACTGTACTCGTGCCACATGTCATCGGATGCTGTCAAACCCTAAAACCTTGCGATTCTGTGCGATTTCAGTGGGGCTCGGCCGCATGCCAGGTCAACTACATATACCGAACCAACCATTCCACATCCCTGTCTGTATAGTAATACCATAGCACATCTGTATAGTAATACCATGGCACGTCTGTTCGGTACTACCATTCACCCACCAAGTAGTAGACTCTGATACTGGTACACTCCCGTCTTCCTACAGCACTCTCAACACATTCGTGCTGATGCTACCGAGACTTCTGTGGAATCTCAAGGGGGCCCCTGCGCATGTCAGGACAGCAAAGGTACTCATCAACGCCATGCGGGTGGCAGCGCTGCAACACCCGCAGTATGCGGACGCTCGCGGAAAGAACATGCAGGTGTGTGGAAGCAGCCATAGAATACTATTATAGGCCTATATATGTGTACGTTCGATGTGAATGTGGAGTTTTGTGGACTATGAGTGCATATACATATATACATAGTGTATGGTTTCCTGCAAACTATAACCCATAGATGTACCTGACTTCACTTGTTAGCACGCGACTCCACGCATCAACCTCACCTCGTACTCTCCCCCACTTTTAGGCCATTTCTGCGATTCTGCAAGTATCCGTCCCGTCCAAGACAAAGGGCGAGCACCCCCGCAAAGTGTTTGGTCCGTTTATCCGGATGCCCCTAGAATTGCAGCTGCGGTTCCTGGATGTCTTTGAACAGCCGCACTTCCTAACGGCCCAATTGCTGCAGAGGTTGCTAGCTGCTGTGCTGCACAAAAGGTGTGTGTGACCGACTCCGTGTGAGTGTATGTATGCCTCTGAATGTATCTGTGCGTTGTGGGATGTTGTCTATGAGCTGGGTGGGAGTGGTAGTGGCGGTGTCCACACACGTGTCTGAGTCTTGGCTGTTCCTATGGGCGTACGCTGATAGCAATGTACGTATGCTATTGCGACCGACAGCCGCACGGCTTCGCCCCTCGCGTGCTAAGCTATTCGCTTGCTGTATGTGCCCAACATGTTTTTTTTAAATATAGTTTGAGTGTTCATGTCCGACTGTTTAAAAAAAAAGATAGTTTGAGTGTTTGTGCACTACTACCAACACCATGAGGCGCACCCATCACGATACCTCAACCTGATATGGACCAACCGCTGACAACCCATTTATCTGATCTGTCTAGACTCGAATAATTTATAACAGGGCCGCATACCATTCTCTAACAAACCCTCAGTATCATCCACACAGCATCACCCACTCAGCACCACTCACTGAGAATCTATAAGCACTCGACTTATTCCTCGGAGGTCTAATCTCGTTGCCATGACAACCACATGTGTTGCTTGATCTATTTTGTCCCGGAATTCCGGATTGGAATTGACTTTTTCGGAATCCTTCTCGCTTCAGTTGATGCTTCCATCCCATCCCATCCCATCCCATCCCTTCCCCTCCCTTCCCTTCCCTGAACATGTTCTGTCTCCTTCATCGCCCCTTGTCTTCCCCGCAGTGTGTCGGTGGACGTGAGCACCTACATGTGTGAGCTGGTGGGCCGGTCCTGTGCCCGGTATGCGTCCACCACCAACACCACCGTTGCCTCAACTGACCACACACCAACCGCAGATCTAACCACAGCCGCAGATGTACCCGCAGCCCAGTCGCCCGCCACAGTGCCTGATGCGCTGGTAGACACCGTGGCTGCGTACGCCAGTTACTTTGTGACGCTGACGATGGGCCGCACGAGTGATGCGGCAGTCGAGTATGTGTGCGGGTCGTTAGTGCTGGGTGGGTGTGTTTAGTGATACATGAGTGTGTAGCT
This sequence comes from Sphaeroforma arctica JP610, assembly GCF_001186125.1. Classification (NCBI taxonomy): domain Eukaryota; class Ichthyosporea; order Ichthyophonida; genus Sphaeroforma; species Sphaeroforma arctica. The sequence goes on along the minus strand of NW_014040241.1, from coordinate 39,406 downwards.
GTGGCTGGACTTGGCGTGGCAGTGGTGTGTAGCTGTGGGTGTGTTTAGTGATGCATGAGTGTGTAGCTGTGGTTGTACTTGGCGTGGAAGTGGTGTGTAGATGTGGGTACGCCTAGTGATGCATGAGTGTGTAGCTGTGGTTGTACTTGGCGTGGCAGTGGTGTGTAGCTGTGGGTGTGTTTAGTGATGCCCGAGTTTGTGTGCGTGGGTGTCGTCGTGTGCAGTGGTGGTTGCCTGTGTCTCCACGTGCGATCGTATGTGATCGCCAGGTGTCTTCTGTGGATAGACGACGCGGCGACTGTTTGTGTTTTCCACGTGTGAGTAGCTATGTCCATGCCAGAACCGCTCACAATACCTACATACATGTATGCAATTACTGCGCGATACCTTCGTGAATCGCTCATAATACGTCCACACAGATATACAACCCCTGCCCCATACCTTCATGAACTCCGAATCCAGTACATCACGTACCTCCGTAGTTTACAGGGGAGTTATGAGGATCTCATATCTGAAGAACATTAAAGCACACCTTCACACACCGGTCTAAATCAAGGCTCACTTTCCACCCCCAACAGGTTCGCGCGTAGCCACGCATCATCTCGCAAGGACATCAATCTGCAAGCCCTGCGATCCGCTTGTGCGCCCATCACGTCCTACGGAGAGGCTCTGAGCGACTGGGTCAGGATATCTACCGTATGCGACACAGTAAGCAAGGTGCTGATAGGATTCGGTAGGCAAGACGGGGGGGTAGCACTCAGGCAAGTGTGTGGGTTAGAGCTGGCACAGGTAGTATCTCAAGGCTTGGTACAGACACTACAACACACCGGTACACCTGTCTGCTTGGATTCCGCACTGGCAAGTTTGATGGTGATATACAGGTGTGTATTTTGTGTGGCTCGATATGAGTGTGTGTGAGGTGTAGGTTTTTGTATTGTGTGTTGTATGTGTATGTGTATGTGGATGGGTATGTGAATGTGTATGTGTATGTGTATGTGTATGTTTATGTGTTTGTGTTTGTGTTTGTGTATGTGAATGTGTATGTGTATGTTTATGTGTTTGTGTTTGTGTATGTGTATGTGTATGCGTATGTGTATGTGTATGTGTATGTGTATGTGTATGTATATGTATGTATATGTATATGTATATGTATATGTATATGTGTATGCGTACGTGTATGTGTATGTGTATGTATCTGTATATGTGTATGTGTATGCGTATGTGTATGCGTATGTTTATGTGTATGCGTATGTGTATGTGTATGTGTTGTATGTGTTTAGTGCAGCATTTGTGTACATCGTCCGCTGTGCTGGCTTGCACTATCCCCATAAAGGTTAAATTCGTGTGAATGAGTGGTTGATACAACAATCTGTGGTAAATAGAGACCGTTAAAACACCTATTTCACTCAGCCACTGCGCGCCTTAGGGTTTAGGGATTAGGGTTTTGGATTAATTCAGCCCACAAGTGTCCTGTTGAAGACGCTTAAGGTGTCTATTCCGAGGTCAATTCATCTGCTGTTGATGGTTGTCCTTGCCTGTGATGGGGCTCTTAATGTATAGGCTTTGCCTCTTCTATATCTCAACTATTCACATACAGTCAACTGATCTAATATTGATTGAATTTGATTCGAGGTAGATGCGAATCAGAATTCGACTTCAGGATAGCCCAGGATGTCACAGTAGATATCACACTTCAGGTAGGATCATGTGTAGTATGTATACTCTAATGCATGTGTATATGTGCTTGTCCTTATACTGCATCATATATATATATATATATATATATGTATGTATGTATATGTATTCGTATATATATAGGTATGTATATATATTTGTATATATATATTTATTTATATATATATATATCTGTATCTATAACAATCTATATATATCCTAAACCCTAAACCCTAAAACATATAAATGTATGTATTATGATTTTTTGGATTTTGGATTTTGGATATGGTATGAGTTGAGTAGTGCCTGAGACAGACACTGACGCAAACGGACTCTCTTGACTTCGATCAAAATATCCCACATACAGCAATGTAACGAAGCCTCGTCTCAAAGCCGTAATCATCTCCATATACACTCGTGGTCCAAAAGCACAAACACTCCAAACTCATCATACCCTTGGGAGTTGATTTTTCGCTCTCCTCAAAATTAGCTTGAAGGTGAATGCATAATCGTACAGATATCTATGGACCTCTCCCCATACAGATTGTGCGTGATACCTTCCGTTTAATTCCTTTGTCAAGTACCTATCCCTCTCTCCCTCCCTCAATACTTTATGGCACGCTATGTCTAAATTTAGATTTACTTTGGAACTGCCAGACAGGTCACGAGTCATAAATATGACAGGGCCAAGGTTTAAGCACCACAAATATATCCCACAAGCTAACTCCCACGTACAAACTCCCTTTCCTTGGGCATACAACCATATCATCTCATTGCTCATGGGCCTGTGGTCCCGACAAACACAGGTGATGAGTCATGGTTGTGCGGTGGGCAACGGGCACTATATGGAGCAGTTTGTACTACAGTACATCCCGCTGGACGATATCAATGCCTTGTTGCGTCGCGCACTGACCATCTTCGAAGATCAAAGTAAGTCTGTAAAACCATGAATGTGCAGAAGAATCTGTCCATCTACGTGACATGCGAGTATGTGAGCATGTGAATCATAATATCAGTCGGATGTACGGCACATCTGAGTGTACAGACATGTGCAAGATATGAGTGTGTATGTGCCTGTTGTCCATAAATTGAATTATGTGATATACACGTATGCTTATACACTGATCAGGCCTGTATCCAAATCTGGCATTCCCGAAGATATATATAAATATATATATGTATATATATATATATATATATATATATATATATATATATTATTTTAGTATATATATATATAATAATATATATATAGTTATATATATA
>NW_014040241.1:28804-36216 GCF_001186125.1 Sphaeroforma arctica JP610 | reverse complement strand
TAATATATATATAATAATATATATATATATATATATATATATATATATTATTATATATATATATATATATATATATATATATATATCATCCGCATGTGTGTGGAGGAGGATTCTCTATATCGATGGGATACAAACACTATTCCTGGACCCCTAAGCTCAGATTTCCTGTTGTTAATTTGTTCGTCATCTGATGGTAAGATTCCGCGGGATGCAACGTTGCTTGCATAACATACTTACCTTCATACTTCTACATTGCGTATTCGCCACCGTGGGCTTTCTCATAGTAATGATATTCGCAGTGAGCCTACTTTCCACTCCATCTTATCTCTTATCTCTCACTACTACCAGATTCTTCGGCAGATATCATGAATCTACTGGGCGCAGTGACAAAGACACTCCAGAGCACTCGTCTGTTGGATTTGTTGGGCACGCCTGAAGTCAAGTCGACGCTGCAACTCATAGCACAGACGCAGGCGAGCGAACGGGGTGACCACGTGCGTGCGTTCAGAGCTGCACTGGCACTTGTTTAAAGACTGTGCTAGTAGTACGGACGTTGTGCGGTTAGATTAAGATATATAGGAGAATGTGGTGCTGTGCCGTGTCCTCCTAGCAATACACAGCAAGCAAGCAATACCGGCCAGAATTCATGTTCGTGTGCCTAGTTTAACCGGATGTGGAAAGTATCCGAGCTTATACAGGACATTTTCTCCAAAGTAGATTTCATATACCAATCATAAGCGGAGATAAGCACATACAAATCTTGTAGTGCAAGCGAGTCTAAATTGAGCGCTAGAGTGTTGCTGTTTGTTTCGGCGGAGGCAGCCACTTTAGGATATTGCTGTGTAGCAAGCTCGATTATTGGAATGAAGGTCGAGATGAGGGATTGGTAGGCCAGGTGTCTTTCCAATCTTTGGCCCTTATAATGGTGTGAACTTAGTTATCTGACACAACTGGGTTCCCTACTTCGAGGCATGTCCGCTCAAGGTCTTGGCAACAATAGGGGATGGCTTGGGATGTGATGTAACTGTCAGACATCGACATGACTGCGGAATCGCATTTCGATTCCCCATCGAATAGCACCGGTTAAATCTGAGGGGTCGATGCGTGATCTCGTCGAGGTTGATTTCACAACAGGTGAGAAAGCATCTTGATTGTTTGTTGAAAAACACACGGCGGAACACGCCGGCACCGGCAAGAATGTCTACTGAGGCGCCATTGATTGAAGCGCAAGAGTATTGAACGGCGCAGGTTGAGGTAGTCTACTCAGATAATGCCGATGAAGCTCTGAGTTCTACTGTTTAATGTTTAGTATGAGGGAAATATCCCTAAATACACACTTCCGTGCTGGACTGCTGGAAGCCACGAAATACTCAATCCAACAGTAGGTCGAGGCAGTCGTTCAATTCTTTCTGTCGATGTCGTTACATTACAATAAATATATTACGTACTGCCTTCACCCTATAATGTATGATTTGAATGATGAATTTGTCAGCAATGCTTAAAGCTTCAGACTTTCCCACTTCAGAGGGGGAGCCGACTAGAGGCTTCAATCTTTCACCTTCAGCCCCCTTTATTAAATTTTGAATAGTACCGAGAGGGGTGGACTTGCAATTAAAACGTTTTTTTTCGGTTTTTAAAAACATCGATAACCCTCAAATCCTCGATTCGTAATGAAAACAAGACAATAGAAAACCATTCAGACCCTCGTATAACAAATTATATTTTATTGGTTCAAAAATATGTGCGTACCGTCACTTACAATTCAGAAAACATTATCTATGGATTGACAGCCGCAAGTTCAACTGCTTCACTCTAGGACTTATTCGTCAAATGTTGGGTCGATAATCTCATCTAATTCATCCTCCTGATCCTGTTCCACAATCTCCTCTTCCGTCTCTCCACTGGCGGCCTCAGTAGAGACGGCATCTACAATTGCCTCAGTGAGATCGTCAACTGCATCCGATACGGCTCCGAGAGCAGATACAACTTCTGAAACAGCTTCGGTGACCACGACTTCATCGGTCATCATCATAGATTCGGATTCAATCTCTGAGACGACAGGGCAAGGGCAGCACTCACCTGAAGCGGCAGGTTCAGACGCCATCATTGACCCAGACATCTCAGAAGCCACCAGTGATCCTGAAGCAACCATAGATTCAACCATCGATTCTAGTGCAGACTCGCTGATCTGGCGACGACGACGTACGGGCAGAATCTCAAAACCATCATCAGACTCCTCATCTGTCATTACTACGGCGTCCGTAGCCATAGATGCCATGTCACTACCCATTGAAGCAATTCCACTTGCCATATCACTACTTGCGGGCTCGCACATGCAACACTCCTCAGGAGCTTCGCTGCTAGCCACCATTTCTGACTCCATTTCAGATGCAACTTCAGATGCCAGTTCAGAGACCATGGGTTCATCGGAAACAGGTACGATAACACCTGGAAGAACCACGGCAGACACATCAGGCTCGGCAGCCTCGACCTCTTCCTCGTCCACAATCTCGGGCTCAGTCTCGGCCTCGAGCTCGGGCTCTGCGGCAGCACCTTCGCCGGTTTCGGAGCAAGTTCCTCTTAGGTATACATCTCCTAGAGAAGATTCGACTACAGCGCATTCACCTAGCTTGTAACCATCTGGAAGAGAAGCAAGCAAATCCGTGCAATTATCATCCAAGTAGATTGAGGCAGCATAGCTGTCTGTTTCAGCGATATATTCCACTGCAGCGGCGAAAGGAAGGCCTAGAGGGGGACCAGCTGGGACGGCAAAGCAGGGACTGCCAATGGGCACATCTAGAGAAATAGTAGGTGGGGGGGTTCCATCAATGGAACCACAGTCTGCTGCGAACGCCCAGGCATCGAAAACAACATTGCCGCTTGGACATGCTTCTCGACGATTGATTGTGTGAGCTTGGCTTGTGGCTACGACAGCCAGTCCTGTGATTACACCTGCAGTTTTCATATTTTTTTGATACACGTTTGCTATATGCTATAACTTTATAGGAAGGCAACCTTATACTTAATAGTCCTGCCAAGCGAGAGAGTGAGGTGGCAATAATCGAGTGCGGTGTACTTATAGCAATTCATCAGCTTCCGGCCTTCTATTCCAGAACTTCCGAACTTAAAAAATTGAGAACACCCTGTGATTGTCCTTGTTTGTCAACTTTCATTATGTATAATACTTGTTCAGTATTGGTCTATTCTTAGAATTATGTTTTATTTTCATTTGAATACCTCAGTGATTTAAAAAAAACATAAAAAACTAAAAAATTAAAAATCCGACTGTACTCATCTGTCATCACATTTTTTTTACAATATTACATGTACTGTACTGTGTATTTTTTATATTTCTATATATAAGAGTTGTCAGATTTCCACTCAGTATTTATTATGTATTTGTATGGTAAGACATACTGTAACAGAATGTACATATTTATTTTTTAGATTGTAGAATAGGAGAGTACTATTTAGAGTCGACTGTATTTTAGTACTGTATGTAGTAAACTTATTTATAGAGTATAGACTCTGTAAAATGTGATGTTTTTATAATTAGATTTGTTTTTAAATAGAATAAAAGTAGAAAGTGAAAATCGGGAATCCAGCCCCTTCCCCCAGGGGCGGGCCAGGGCCCAGGGCCCAGGGCCCCGCCCCAGCCCCAGGCTTCCAAATTTCTTGGGTCACGCTAATGCGGCAATGACTCTTCAATGTGCAATTGTGCGTACAGAGCAATGTGCACATAGCCACACACTGCTCGTCGTGTGACGTGAGTGGTGAACGAGTTCCGATTTCAGCCCACTTTCAAATACCAGCTGCCGTTGGCGTTGGGGTGGTCAGGCTTGGTATTTAGACCCTTGTAGTGCCGTATAGCCGCGTGTGACCGAGTGTCAAGTGACCGTTTGTACAAAATATTATAAGTCATAAAAAATTTAATTTACCGGATTGTGAATGGGATCCTGAATTCGGAATTCCCGACCATCCCGGTGAATCATCTCCTGAATACTATCTGACCAGTAGTGAAGGAAGCTTTTTCGTAGTTGAAAAAAAAATGGAAAGTTGACACTTGAGTCTTAACTGTACAAAATATATAAAAATAAACACGCGATATTTGTAAGGAGCCAATAGGAAGCAAGTTGCGGACCAAAGTGACTCATCATTCTGAGATTTGGAAATCATATATTTTGGAAAAAAAGATATGAGAGTTAGTATTAGTCAATGAAAACCAGTTTTTAAAGTTCTTCTACTCTGGGAGTATAAAGACATCTCTATAAGTAATGGAACATGTGGGTAATTCGTTTTTATGTTGACGAACTCACCAATCATAATTGCTCATACAGCACAGATTTCCTAATAAGGCAGCGATCCATATTTTATTTTTTTTAAGTTGTAAGTTGTAAGTTGTGAGTACATAGTGACTCTCTCACTCATGCTACGACTCTACGACTGAGACCTACGCGAGTCTACGTCTCTCTCTCTAGTAGTCTCTACGACCACTACGCAGAGAGAAGGTGAATGTCCAGAGATGCAGAGTCAGAGAAAAAGGGTCAAATACTACCGAAAACAAGAAAGAAATTTATTTTCAGAACAGCAGACCAAAAGAGGTTAGAAAGTACTCTCTCTAGTATTGTTCACGTACAACCTATCAATATTTATCTTTGATGCAGCTACTTTTTTTACAACAAAAATAATCTTTCTAGTTTCTATGCAATGATGTATGACTATGACACTCTCGTACACTACTCTCTTAATGTAATAGAATGAGCTATGAGTAGCCTGTACATAGCCCTGTAAGACTGTACGGCATTCGCGTCACGCGATGTGTATTAAAATTACACGTGACAAAAACAAAAAAAACAAAATTAGATACATATTTACATACAGTAAAAGTATTTATGTAAAAATTTCAGTTCATTTCGCGAAACAACAATCCTCAATTATGTAAATAAATTAAAAAAACAGTCGTAGCCGCCTTCTAAATTAAAGACAGCCACATCACAGCTGCATCGTTAGCATGATGTTGCACATAAAACATAAAACATTGTAGTGTAGTATGCCTCGAGGTTAATGATCTGTTTCGAGATGGTGTTACACTCAGCTTTATATACGATTCACGACAAAATGTTTGCATTATTATTCGAATAGACAATAGATAACATTCGACTTTACGTTCAATCGATTAAAAGCACGATTGAGTGTTCTATATACAGGTTTTTATATCTCCACCATCAATACACGAGTTTAGCACTGTCTTAATCGAAACAGGAGGGAAAACAGGTACGTAACTGAAAAAAAACCCCAAAATTCAAAGGTGCTGTAAATATATTTTAAATTTGTCTCCCAAATGATGGCATTGCGGGTATGGAAAGTTGACAGCGCATAAAATTACTACACAGTATGATTACAATATCAAGTTGTAGACCTGAAACACTGAATTCTCAATATATATATATATATAGTCTACGTAAATAAAAGAGAGATAACACCATCCAAAATTTAAAGGTGCTATATATGTCTTCCAAACTAGTCACTCAAATGATGTCATTGTGGCTATGGAAACTTGACAACGCATGAAAAGACTACACAATATGAATACAATATCAACTTACAGGCATAGAATACTGAATTATTATATATATATATATATATAGTAGATATATGTATATAGACTATATATATATATATATATATATATATATATATCAATATATATATGTATATAATTTATGTATATATATAGATGTATATAAATATTTTCTATATATATATATATACATATATACATATATATGAATATATATATATATATACATATTTACATATATATATAGATATATATATATTTGAATTGTATATATATATATGTGTGTGAGTGTGTGTGTGTTAGTGTGTGTATGTATAGTTTACTATATATGTATATATATATAGCTATATAAATATATTAAAATGTGTGTGTGTGTGTTTTGTGTGTATGTACATAAATACATATACATATACATATATATATGTATATGTATATCAGTATATATGTACGCATTAACATATATTTATATATATATATATATACGTATAAATATATATATATATGTATATAAATATTTACATACCTATGAATATTTATATATATATATATATGTATATAAATATAAAACATATATATAGATATACATATAGATATACATATAGATATATATTTCTATATATATATATGTATATGTGTGTGTGTGTATGTATAGTTTACTATATATGTGTATATATATATATGTGTGTGTGTGTATGTACATATATACATATACATATACATGTATAAGTATATCAGTATATATGTATGCATAAATATATATATATATATATATATATATGTATATATATATACATATATATCTTGGTCAGCTACATATAATTTTTCAGGGCACTTAGCTTGTATCACGTAATATTTACCTTTCTACAACTGTTCAATCACTCCATAGTTCCGCTCCAGTCTCTATTTCACCATACAACTTTCAACATTTTCGTCAATTATTATACGGTACTATCTGATACATCTTCGCTAAACGCTTCCAAAGACGCTTCTGATGCTCGGCAGAAAATGGCGCATTTTTGATTACTTTATACTAAATCGATGAAAAGTGACATGTATATGTATATACCTCGTAAACTTGAAGTTTTACCTCCACCAACACACCGGTTGAATGTCTTGATTCTCCGCAGCTCGTTAATAGCTGTCTACATGCTGCATGTGCCACAAATAGCATATTGCTCTTATCCTTTTTAGAAACCAAATTTGGCTGGTACACTTTATGTGGGTGGCTTGAACGATCTTTTAGCAGCAGCCCAGGTTAGGAAGCTGCTGCTCATTGCTTCTTGAATGCACTGTTTATGGAGCACATCTCCAGGCACCTCGATATCTAGGAACTTCACGGCCCACTTCGGTGATATCGCGGCGAGAGGCGGCTAGTATATCACAGCGATTGTCGAAGAGGTTGGAACACCTGAGTTTTAGTGCAAATGCACACTTGATAACTATGCATGCCTGTGTCAAACCGAGGCTGATAAGAAACATTGTGGTAATTAAATCAAAAGCAAGACGATATTGTAGGAGAGCTATTTAGTCATTTTACTGCTACGATGGGTAGATATTCTGCAGTATTCGATTAGATTGCCTAGCGCAATTCTCTACTTAGATTCCGTGGCTGCTCGGGCTGTACAGATGTAGGAATATCTATACAACGTGGAATGGTGACATATGTATCAATCTTGTCGGTAAATACTTTCCAGTGCGAGCGTTGCATCTCACACCTAACAATACGCTATGCTTCAGTTCCTGGCCACCGATATATATATATATATACATATTTATATATACATATACATATACATATACATACATATATATACATATATATATATATATA
>NW_014040241.1:9363-21670 GCF_001186125.1 Sphaeroforma arctica JP610 | reverse complement strand
TTTATATATATCTTGTGTTTTATGTTTCTATACTTTCAGATTAATATACACGTGCTCCCTTATCCGTTATAAAAGATAGCTGATCTCTCACTCACCTCATCTGTCTTTCTTCAGACTATCGCTGAGGAGGGTCGTAAGCTTGTGAACGGTGATTTGGATGGACCTTCTCACAAGTCGGTGCTGGTGTGCTCAAATCTGCGACGAGCGATTGCCACGGCTACCTTGGGGTTGCGAGATCGTATACAACGTACAGGCGAGAAGATACATATGTTATCATGCCTCCAGGAAATATCCCGGAATGTGGATACCATTGCACTTGCGCTGCCACATAAGGTAGGGTTTGATTGACGATGGCTTCGCATGTAGGTCTATGTTCATTTGTCTGCGAAGGAGGGTGTTTGCGGCAAATGCAACTTTTCTGCGCGTAATTGTAGATGATTTATCTGAGGCTACGAATTGAGCTCCCGTGCCATATGCCACGATTCGTTTGATCCCCAAACGAATTGGAGTCGGCAGGGCCTTTTCAGGTATCTAATCAACGCTTACCCCAAATATGCCTTAGCCTCTAATTGGTAGACCGGCTAGACCCGATGTAATGTGGAACGGCACGGGTGGCTACGGTATATGTATTACTGACTCGTGGGTACGTAACCACGATATCTAAGCCAGCACACTTAAGACTTAGTTGGTCGGTCTACTTGCGTCCATCCCTTACTATAAAGTCACCCGGCGCAAAACGTTCTTGTGAACGCTTTCCTCGCACTCTGCTGCTCGCCACAACATCTCGACACTTTGCATGCATGCTAGCACTCTGCACAGCCTTGTAGTTTTATGTCAATCCGTGTGTTTGAAGCATGCTTCGCTCGGGCGTTGTACCTTCGTACGTCGAATTCCAATGGCGTCTGGTCTGACATGCGCTACTGTACACACTACAAGACCCCAACCACATGTCATATACCGATACTCATTTATAGTTTGCCGTACCTCCCTTCCCTTGAGCATTGTTTTTCTTCTTCTTTTTTTCTGTTATCATACTCCATCATGTCTTAGGTGCCTGATATGCATGGCCTTGGTGACTTCTTATGGAAAGGATACAGTCCCGAGACTTGCTACGATGTCACATCAAATTTCGGTACTAAAGTCCCCGACGCCAGCAACGGTCTCATGCGCATGAACGAGTTTGCCGAGTGGTGCTTCGAGCGCTCAGAAGACACAGTCATTGTGGCGGGTGGACACTCGCTGTATGGGCGTGAGTTCTTCAAGGCTTTCCTCCCCAGGGGGTATGTGTGTGCACGATCACGCGCACTTATCCGCGTGTGTATATATTTTTGTATTCCTGTGTTTTTGTATGTGTGTGTTTCTTGACTTCGTTGCCGTATGTGTGCAGCCGAGTTGCAATCTCCGTCGTATCGACGTACTTGCCAAAAAAAAATGCTTTGAGTGCTCAGAAGAGACAGTTATCGTAGCGGGCGGACATTTGGGTCATGTTTATGTACGCGATTATCAAAGGCTCTTATCCAATAGAGGCAATATACGCATATGTACATGATTTACAACTGTGTCTATATATGTACGTACGTGCGGATACGTTCACCTGATTTACGATCAACGAATCTGAGTTGTGATTGCAGCTGAGACGACCGCAGGCGGGAGCCGGTACACAAATAGTTAACTGAAAGGACATATACTTTTAATAGTTGTAAGTTTATGTTATGTATTCCTATGTACGTTTTGTATTAAAGCATTGTTGTTGTGCCGACAATATTTCTCTACGGTGTAACGCACAGTTACATCAACACGTGTATGCAGAGACACTGTGTTCCGCAGGATTGGATGCTGTGGTAGCAGACAATCCGCTAATAGTGGGATACAGATGTTTACATCACAAGACATACTTTATTCGCCTGTTAGTTCTTGTAGCTCGAGCTTTCTGGATCTACTACAGGTAACGTGTAGGTTACAGCATCGACGCGTCACCGAATCACTAAATAGACTTTCGAGGGAAACACACTGTTTTGCGTGCATTCTATGCTTGCAATATCTTAAACATCATACTCATACGCTCGTATCTGAATCATTGCAGGTCCCTTCATTTTGCTGCAACGAAGAAGATGGAAAACTGCGCTGTTGTCCAGTACGTTCGTGTACAGCGTATACGTATTGTTTGTTTATGTATACGTGTGATAAAAAAAGTATCTTTCGTATATCTATGTATCTCTTTGTATCTCAAGGAAAGGCGTTGTAGGATAAATATAGCTATTAGTCTATGACGGTATACATACTCTTGTGTATGCATATTTGTCTATGAAGGTATACATACTTTTGTATGTATAAAAGGTATACATACTTTTGTATGTATTTTATTCTATGAAGGTATACATACTTTTGTATGTATATTAGTCTATGAAAGTATACATACTTTTGTGTATGTATATTGTCCTATGAAAGTATACATACTTTTGTGTATGTATATTATTCTATGAAGGTATATATACTTTTGTGTATGTATATTACTCTATGAAACTATATACATACTTTTGTATATCTATATTAATCTATGAAAGTATACATACTTTGTGTATCTAAATTATTCTATGAAGGTATACATACTTTGTGTATGTATATCATCCTATGAAGGTATACATACTTTTGTATCTATATTATTCTATGAAGGTATACATACCTGTGTATCTATATTGGTGTATGAAGGTATACATACTCTTGTATCTATATTATTCTATGAAATATACATACTTTTGTGTATCTATATTATCCTATGTAGGTATATATACTTTTGTATCTATATTATCCTATGAAGGTGTGCATACTTTTTTATGTAAGTAGGTAAGCATACTTTTGTATCTATATCAATCTACGAAGGTATACATACTTTTGCATGTCTATTAGTCTATGAAGGTATACATACTTTTGTATATATAGAAGGTATACATACTTTTGTAAGTATATTATTCTATGAAGGTATACATACCTGTGTATGTATATCGGTACAGATTAGTTGAAAAATCTTAACAATGCCGTAGAATATGCGTGCGCGTTATCAGGTTGGCAAAGTCTTAATAGTTTTAAAGTTTATAGACAGTGTTTGTTTTTTTCCTTTTATCCCGTCTGCGATGTAGTCTTTAAGCGCCATTCCATGCCGTTTTTCATTCTTGTCACTCTGACCGTCGTATGTAAGCTGAGTCTGCATACTATCCCGAAGTGGATTACTCATTTCCCCCATATCATCCAACTTGCAGATTTCGCCTGGCACGGGGAACCCACAATGGACAGGTGGTTTTCATGGTGGAAGAAGAATCCATCACTCCCGTTTACCTAGGTTTTGGTGCGAAATAAATGCGGTGTATAACAATGTACTATGCGCTCCACTGACACCATGCCTAGTTACCTCAAGTCCTCAGTATTGTAACGGGTCGCCCAGTATCACTTCCCCTGCAGAGCACTTTGTGTTTTTATGAAGTCCACGCACACATAGGATCTAAACTTATCAGTAGGTGATAGCACTTTTAATAATAATAAACCAAATCGTTGCGACGCAACTCACGTACCCTTTCTATGCCTTACCGCCAATTCGAACCGGGAAGTATTTGTTACATATTGTCTTGACACGATCTGTACCCCATAGCGCTTGCAGAAACCTTTCATTTTCCAACGTGTTGGTCGCCTGACAGGGCATTCCTTTATATATGTAGACTAGTGTGTTGGTCTGTTGGATCGATACACCACATTCGTGAAGTCAATTCAGTATACTCATGTTCATGTTGTCATCGAAATCGGTAAATGTTTCGCCACAGATATTTAGTTCCTTGTGGTATCAGAAATGTTTTGTTTTATTAAAAAAATACGGCTAGAAAGAAATTCATGACCGTACGAGAGTCGAGTGTCGAGAAGGCAAGTCTGCATCTCTGCACTTCTGCAGTCTGCGACGCTATGTACTTGCCTGCCTCTGGTGTGCTTTATTTGAAGAAGAAAAATGGAAAAAGACAAAAACGTACATAGATGATAAAAGATGAGCCTGATGATTGATGAACAGATCAACAGTATGTAGTTAGAACTAGAGTAGTAAATAAATGAAAATATGATATATCAAGTGATGAACCTTATCAATCTCCCAATTAAAATAAAGTAAAATTAATATCCGAAATCTCGACAGAGTAGATATAGATCATTTGTAGATGATACATACTTGACATGGCCCTCTGGATTCAGGATTTGAGTCTGCGCTAAATTAAATCCAGAGGGCCATGTATTTGATGATGTTTAAAATAGCCCCCTGGGCCTGGGGAGTGGGGGCCCCTGCCTCCTGGATTTCAGGATTTCATTTGGGTCTGCAATAAATTTTAAAGAAAAATACATATTCACGATGTCGTCAGAAGATTGAAGAAACGGGAACCTGATTTCTGCTCGAGAGTCGAAAGTCGAGACCCAAATCCAGAGGGCAGCCGTGAATCAAAACTCGCATCTCACGACTGACTCTTTGTCCACTGTGTCACACGTAGCACTAATCTGTATTTCACAGAATACAATCTCAACATATATCAGTACAGAATTTAAAAAAATAGTTGTTCAATGTTGTAAAATATTATTACACCTCGTAGAAACAGTCTCGCACACATAGACTATTTATAATACAAATAGAAAATTCTTTGCACTTGCTAAATGGGAATTCCTCAGTAATCTAGTACCAAAGTGTTGTATGTACAGTCCTTTACACTAGGCAGTATAAATTCTCTGTTTCTACACCGAAACACCTCAATAAAAACAAAAGCAAAACTTTACACAGGTGTTTTGAACGTGCCCAAGAGTAAAAGTAAATAGACATGCCACACAACGGGCTTTTATTTGTCCGAGCATGGATATACTACAATCGAATTCCGCTGAAATTTGCATTCCGTTCGAGTTTGCTATTTCTGGTAGCATCCCTGTTTGTCTTCTTTCTCTCATTGCACAATATACCTTACGGGCCCACCGGGGACGATTTAACATGGGTATACACTACTGCGGTGGTCGTTGGTGGTGCTGCCATGACATCAGGTTCTGGTGTTGCAAGTGTACGTAGCAGACAAGCCATTTATGAAAATTTTAAGCTCTCGATTCCAACATCCGAAGTAACTAAAAAGACAACTAAAAAAAAGGATACTGTAATTGAAATCACGTCCTGTGAACTTAATTTTTTCTTCTTCAGTATCCTATATCTGATGATCTTCGCCCCCCTCCCCTGCTAGCATATACTTGTCAATCTGCAGAATCGATAGAATTATCGGGACGAATTCCGGTTGTGTGCTCGGAACAGCTGTCGTAGAACTGAGTGAATTAATGGAACAGAGAGGTCCATATTTCGTGGCAATATGCATTTCCACGTATGGATTCATCGTGTGATTCTACATGGCAAAGTATCCAACCGTAGTGGGTACATACACCTACGCGTATGTTCTGGTATGTTAGTGAGTGAGTGAACAAATCTGGTACGCGGGATTGCAAGAGTTTATTTTTTGAATTTTGACAATATGCATATCTCACCTGAATGTTTCTGCTGGACATCGAAATTTTGCAGTTTCTCCATACGTTTGGTCTAGTTGCCCTTAGCACCTTCTACATCGAAGGCGATGAGCGATGGCGAATCGGAGCTTGGCGTACGGGCCTAATAGTTATTGGTAGTGCGCTATCGGTGTTATGCGTGATGTTTTTTCTGCCGGTGCGAACTGTAGAGTCTGCACACAACAAAACTGTGTGTGATTAAAATTGAAGCTGGCTTGGTGCATGATATATCGCACAAAAGAGCGAAGGGGAAATTAATGCTTGTCTCTGAACCTGATCTTAAGATTGGAGAAATGGACGCCGTACACAAGTACGTTTTAATGAAATACATACTCAGACGCAGCGACCACGTGCGCTGTTATAAGTTTTGAAATGAATATTAATGTCCTTCGCTTCTGCTCAGGACGCATGGCTCGCCATTCAATAGCAATACCGATTAACTCTCAAAACAGGTCGTACAAAGCTGCAATGCAAGCGATAGTGGATATTAGAGCACACTCAGTTTCGCCAGTTTAGAATTTGTGAAGCTACTCGCAGCCTGTTTCAGCACGAATTATGCTGAAGAAGATTACTATTCGGTATGTAGAGCTAAAGTCCATTCTTTTCCGGTGGCTGTTGCTTCCAAAACAGGTAGTAAACAAAACTCGACATTGACTGACGTTCTGGTATATTCGTTGCGATTTTCAATCAGTTCATGGTTCGAAAATTACGTCGATTAGTGACACATGCAATCACGACGGAAGAGCAAGTCAGTTCTGAGCCAATACCCACGCCACCAACGCAAGAAAGAGCAAGACTGTACTGTGAACTGGGCGAGGAGGTGTATTCTACACTTATACTTGTCGCGAAGCAGTTTGCTCGGGTACCGGAAAATAATCAGAAAAAAGGGAGCATTCGAATAGGCAAATCCAACCAGGATAGTCAATCCAATGACGGAACCAGGCGAGGAATGACTAAGTCGCCCAAAAGCTCATTGATACGTTGCTGTGCACCATGCGCCCATGAGCATAATACGCAGAACTTTGAACTACGGCAGAAAGTAGAAAATATACGATGTATCATTTCAAAGCTTTCGAACACGCAGCCATTGACGAGGCAATGCACACATACATATGGTGCACCACTGAAGTGCAACAGTATGTCTCAAATTCATGAGGGAAAATCTCACATATCTCAAAGTCTAGGGTTGAGTCCTCTGGAGTTTGCACCCCTCAAATATGCAAAAGAATGGGCGCAGCCGGGCCCAGTCTTGTTGAATGCATGTCAAGAACAGGCTGACGATGTGTACAATGGCATGGTTATCAACATGGGTATTATAGTACTGAAAGTAATGAAATATGCCGCGCAGTTGGACCACGCAGATCAGAAGGGTATATGCACACTGGCACATCATGCACATAATGCTGCTCATGATACAGTTGGAGTAACCATATAAAACTGATCAATAGGAAATGTCGTACTGGAAGTGGTTAAACAAAAAAAAGAACTTGTTTATAAATCGAGCAATTCGCAAACGGTAAGACACGAGTGAAAGTTTACCTCCGATATAGCCATGTAAAGAAGAAGAGAGGTTTAATGCTACAGGTGTGAAAGTACGTAGCACCTATTCGCTCACAGCTGAGGACAATGTGTTTCCATATACGCTTTAAGACCATGCTTCGGAGATTAAATAGATGATCATAACAATGTTTTCAAAAGCAAAACCGAAATAAATATTCAATTTTATATTTTTCTCCCAGCATACCCTTGCTGCTTTTCGTATCTGCAATAACCACTCCCGTCAAGTCGCAATCTGTACATTTCACATTTTGGCCGACAAGTCCTGTTGGATATTGCAGGCTAATTGAATGGGATTACACACTTTACAGTACAGAATAAATCAATGACAAATTGTGAAACACACACATTCTTATCATGTGTTCATTTATGAACCAAATACTTCTAGTGCAAACCAACCACGCCCACAACCGCGTAATCACTTACAAATATTGGCTATTGCCAACTAATTTTTATTATTATAAAATAAAGGAAATCAATACTAGTAGGAGAATGATCGCGTCCGACATTAATTGTCCACCTATTTATAAAAAGTGAATGGCATTTGGAGACTGAAGCCTGATACAAATGCAAGTTGTTCTGCGTTTATGAAAGCAGATTCACGTCTTTTTTTAATAAATGCACACAGATATGTTTGATTGGATGGCGTCATTCTGTGTTCAATAGTGACGTTAAATATATCAGTGTAAATATCATGCGGAATTGCGGATGAACCCGCTAGCTAGAGTGGGCCGCTACGTCGTGATTTTCAACAGGCTCATGGAGAGCCAATGGAAAGCCAGTTTCGTGTCGAAGGAATTTTAACTGTAGTTATTTAGAGGAAGAGATGCACCATATAAAAATATAAATGCACTACATATTTTACAGTTTACACTTAAAGTTTTACACTCAGTATTTACAGTCAGCTTTCTCCCTCTCTCTAGTAGTAGTTAGAGAGCATTGAGTGACGTGAACAACTGCACTCTGCACTCTGCAAAACAGAGCACACTGCGCAGAGCCACGCTCAATAGCAATTAGCAGCCCCCGAACGGCCGAGCCGCCGCCTCCTCCCCTCCGAGACCCGAGGAGCTGCCGGCCTGCCGCAACTATTTATTTTAGTAAATAGTAGTGAGTAGTGAGTGAGACAGAGAGGCAAGAAGTGAATATTTATTATTTTTTAAAAATAACACAGACACTGTGAGAGTGGGAGAGTGGGAAAGTGTGAGTGTGAGACTGCGTCTGTGAGACTGTGACTGTGAGTCTGTGAGACTGTGACTGGTCTGTGAGTGTGAGTCTGAAGTCTGAACTCTGACACTGTGCGACTGTGTGAGACGTGAGTGTTGAACAAACAAATACACAAATATTTAGTTGAACAGTTGTGACGAAAGGGTATTTAGTACAACAAAATTGATCGTTCTTATTGGATGATAAATAAGAATAAAAAGCCATAAAGTATTGTATCTATTTAGCATTTAACCGAAAACAGAGTACAATAGAGTGAATAGTCATAGTGTTA
Source organism: Sphaeroforma arctica JP610 (assembly GCF_001186125.1). NCBI lineage: Eukaryota > Ichthyosporea > Ichthyophonida > Sphaeroforma > Sphaeroforma arctica. Next base: position 13,062 of record NW_014040241.1, on the reverse strand, counting down.
ACTCACAACTGACATGTGTAATTTTGATAGGAACATCTAAAATGCGAGAGTAAATAAAAAATGTAGTTCTGCATACATATGAAATATGAATGAACAAACAATGAGTGAAAAATCAAAACAGGCTTTGAGAATGTCTAATACTTTTGAATATTATACATGTCGACATGTCAAAAATCAAACCAACGTGTCGTAATTTGTACACGCGACAAAACTCAAAACCCGTCTGGAACCTTCTATAAATTATATGTAGTATGCGACAATATATAAATATAAAACCAATTTGACATGGTGGAAACCAAAATTAGTGTAAGAATAAAATATTTCCAAAATTCTCGTCGGTCGTTATCTTCTCTTGTGACAAGAGACTTTTACTCATTTTCATGAAGCTTTTTCTTGTTTACAATTTTAGATCCAATTCCTTAGCTTTATACTCTTTAAAAGGCTCACAAGTTGAAGTATGTAAATATTTAACTAAAAATATTCAAAATGGTAAAGAAAATAACATACATATTGTATATTTACAGTGTACAACTGTACATAGTCAATAGAAATCTGAGAATAGCGTTGTGTATTTATTTAGACTCTTTTACTATTTATAAAAATAAGATAACATGGCGAATTCATATCACAGTTATCATGTCAGTTCTCAGTTCTCACCTGCTCACAGACCACAGACCACAGACCACGGTACATACACAGTACAAAAATACAGTACAAGGTACATGTGTACACAAAAAACTACATATTCACACTTTTAAAAATAATAGTACACACAGTCACACAGTCACACCACATAGCCGCCAACGGCCTAGAGTGGCAGTATCAAATATATTTTTTTGGCATACATATGTACATAAATAGCAGGCTTCTGAAGTTCTGATTTAGAAACAGTTTTTTATATATAAATAGCATTGCTGCTTCAAACTTCACAGTGGAGGCTGATTACTGGTAGCCTGATAGTCTCAACTCTCAAGTCTCAAGTGACCGACGGACAGTGCGACTCTCAGTCACAGGGTCAAAGTCTGTCTGTCACACGGTCATGAAATATTTATTTATTTAGCATATGTACATAATAGGCTTCTGAAGTTTTGATATAGACACAGTTTTTATATATTATAAATAGCATTGCTGTTTCAAACTGGACAGTGGAGGCTGATTACTGGTAGCCTAATAGTCTCAACTCTCAAAGTCTCAAGTGACCGACGGACAGTGCGACAATCAGTCACAGTGTCAAAGTCTGTCTATTGAAGGTGGCAGCACAGGCAGGTGGCAATGGCATTGCCTGGCCTCTGGTATACGACAGCATGAACCGTTACAGCGAGTTAACGACGGGACAATAAATACAGCCTTACAGGCAGTCGGAAACTAGATTGCCACTCTACATGTCCATTGTTTATAAAAAATAAATATAATACAGTCAGGAGCCTAATATTTTTTACCTCAGAAAACATATTTACCACGACGGATCGTGAATTAGTTTGGTAAATAAATACATACATAAATATTAAACATAAGATGTTATGTCCTTGTCGTTATTTAATAAAAATATATAAACCGGGTTTGAGGCCAAATAAATGTAATCTGGTGTCAAGTCATAAGTGTCAACTTTTAAACGGTCTACGGTCTGCGGTCTTCGGGCTTACGACCTACGGGCTACGGTCTGGGCCAAGGCCGCCCACCGAGGAGTCTACGCCTCGCGGCGAATAAATAAAAATATTTTTGTTTGGTTTGTTATTTTTTTAAACAAAATAAACAAAACAAACAAAAAATATGCAAAATATTTAGATCATTTGTTTTGAACAAAACAAATGAAAACGAAACGCCTTATTGTCGAATATATTTTTAATAAAAAAAGGTCTGACCATCTTTAAAAAAATTTAGAATACATATGTATTGCGCTCGAGCCTCTATTCCTTGAAGCCTAGAAACCGTAAAGGTATTTTTCGTTTTTGTTTTAAAAAACAATTAATATCAATTTTGTTTCAACTTTTTCAATTTTTGAGTCTTTCATTTATTTTTATTCATATTTATGTATTTCGTATGTACCGAGGCTATTTATTTATGTAAGTAAATACTGTCGAATATAGGTTTTTTTTTCCTCGTTTTAATAAAACAAGAACTCGGTCTCGCAGTCTCGAAGGCTAGAGATTTCATTTATTTTATTTTATTAAAAAAGAATATTCAGAAACCAATATAAACATAAATACATAAATAGCCTTGTATTTATGATTCAGAAGGCTATCTGGCAATGATTTTATTTATTTTCGCTTTGAACTTCTGAACTTTTGAAGTCTTGAACTTGTGTATTTATTTTTTCATGCACTTAAAAGTAATAGTCATTGGGTATATAGAGCGCGCGTTCCCCTAGATGCGCTTCACAACAAATTGAAAGTTCGTACACAATGTTCGAAAACGATATGCAAACTAACATCGCAAACCATATGAACTTCGCCGTCAAACTAGGCAACCCTATGTCAACAGTTACAATTGATGCAGATCGGCCTATATCACGGGTCATCAATGCAACCGACGCCAACAGCGAGATGGCACACAAGCTGAGCAGCAACACATATTTTAGCTACACTTTCGTACCAACAAATATACAACAACAGGTTCGAGAATCAAAATATGGACACAGTATTGATTGCGAAACTCACGAAGTGGATCGAAGTGCGGAGAGCCTGCGCACTGGTGATATTTCGAAGCCGCTTCTTTCAGACGCGTGCCTCGTCAAAGAACCTATAAATTCCCAACAAGCTCGTGGTAGTCTCAAACGTGTCAATCGTTTATTCAAGCGGTGTGTGGGACGGCGTCACAGCGCTTCAGCGTAAAATATCATCGACTGTCAAGTCGAATCTTCGGCCGACTCTTGATTTTCATCTGACGAGTATGCTCGGTTCATATGTAGGCGGGGTAAAAAGCATGCGGCTACACATATCGCTTCAGTGTATTGCGGACCCGTCATAGTTCAGACCTCGAGATACATGGTGGGTAACGACAGTAACCTAGTATTTATATAATAGAACACAAACCAATCTACAGTGCAGTGCGGACCCGACATAATTCAGACCATCGTGGGTAACGACAGTGATCTAGTATGGAGTACAACTCAAACAATACTACAGTTCAGTGCGGACACCGCCATAATTCAGACGTTGAGATACATCGTGGGTAATGACAGTGACCAAGTATGTAATACAACTCAAGCAATTACTTCAGTGCAGTGCGGAACCGTTACAATTCAGACCTCGAGATAAACCGTGGGCAACGGCAGTCACCAAATATCTGATACAAGTCAAGAAACGAAACTTCTATGATCCACAACATTTCTTTTCTCGAAATCTCCAGTGAAGATGGACATAATTGTGAAGCTCTGCAGTGTACCTTTCGTTTATCTATGAAATTGGAATAGCCAATACGGATAATTACAGATACCCGTACGAGACCGAGTGGCCCTGCAACAGGAATATTTACAAGAACATGCAAATGATTTGGGCCGTTTTTCCTAGTGATTGATGTTAGATTTAAAAGGCTACGATTGGGATTTTAAATATATAAAAAAACATTTTTTCCAACCAAAATCTGCAAGATTGAATATGATATAAAACAATTCTTTCTTAGAGTTTTTGACACTATCATACATATTATATGTATACGTACGTATATACACCCACACACACACACATATATATTTGTATA
>NW_014040241.1:2017-7170 GCF_001186125.1 Sphaeroforma arctica JP610 | reverse complement strand
GTGTTGTTGTTGTTAGTAGTAGTATATATATATATATATATATATATATATATATATATATATATATATATATATATATATATATTTGTATGTATGTTTATATATTTATATAATCATATATATATATATATATAAATATGAATGTCTTTCACTCTTTGTAGATTGACTTAAACTCTTGCTTCATACATCTCATCACTTAAGTATGGAGAAATATTGGGATGCATGATGTCTATTTCATCTGTCTCGTATGACCTCATATGCACTCTATTTAATTGCGTGTTAGGTTTTATTGTAAGTTTGTACCCAGTCTCGGCGAAGCTTTCTTTTTTTGACGAATTGACTAATTTCTGTATCATGAATGTGTAATATCTTTCACATCAGACAATAGTACTGATCAAAGTTTTGTTGATAAATCCAAGTACTGGCTAGGTGGAACTAGGTTAAAAATTGAGTTCTAGTATTGACGTTGATTGCTACCGAAAAGCAGATGCAGACTAACATTTTCTTGTGGTTTATTGGAATACAGACATTGATCAATCGTGAAAAAGATGACGTGCCTGGCAATTCCGAGATCGTTAAGCAGCTTCTCCTCGAAAATGTAGGTGGAATTGAAGCAACAATTCACACTGGCAGTTGGCAGTGTAACGGTACATGTTACTTAACGATTACGTCTATGCGCTTGTTCGCTTTCTGATATAGGTTGTATACAAGACAGGGCACGTGCGATTACCCTCCTGCAGTTCATTCGGCGTATGCTCGCTCTTCCTGCTAAAGGTGCGCATGCGTATACATACATGAAATAAATGCATAGAGGGTTGAAAAACGATGGTATATGTTGGAATATATTGTCTACCTTAGGTACCAGCGTGCCAGCCTATCTAGCTTGTGGGACAATCTTAGGTGCAGTATGCAGTACCGAACTTTCTTACAAATGTGAGAAGGCTTCAGAGAGTTTTTGTACACTCTCAAATTGTCCGTGGTATACTGTCACTACAATTGAAGGTGATTCACAACGCCTAGTACGGTATTGTGTACCGGTCGTATAGTAGCAGCATATACGACACACCTGATCACGTAAGACACCTATATATATATATATATATTGCACATGCCATATCTAACATACAATACACACACACACCACAGAGAGTTCTCTATAATCGCCAGAGACACGAAGCAGAAGCGCTGCAGCTGCAGCAGTACATGGATCTTTTGGCCACAGACCCGCAGCACGAGCAGGTGCGCGTCCGGAGCCACTTTCCCATTGTGCAGGTGTCCGAACATTCGTTGGAAGAGTTTGTACCGCCGTTCTGATGGTGTGACGAGTTTAGCATTTTGAAGCGACATATAATGGGGCTTGGCGGGATCCTCATTGCCTTGTGGGGGTCTGCGCAGCTTTCGCTGGACGTGGTTGGTCTAAGCGAATACGAGGTGTTTCCTCGGCAATCCACTCTGCAGTGCGAGATGATGTTTGTCCCATGTCAATACCGGTCGCGCGAGTGTCCGAAATGACAGCTTGAAAGGACTCTGTGCCGCATTTCTTAATGGACGGAAGTTTTGACTGTAAATCCCAAGTGAGATGTAATCTCAAGCAACCACTGCCTATGGCCCACATGTCTGGACACTTATTCGAAGAGTCTTTGTCGGCCTTCTCCTTATACATGGGACAACGCTCTATCCCAATACCCACTGCGAGATAGCCCGTGTCTGGGCCCTATTCCGCACGGACGACTGAACAGTTTGTATATGCCGCCCATATAGTCGGACTGGTGGTCTAACGCCTGATAGCAACTGTTCCTTGTTAAACCGGTGAGTGTGAGTACTGTGCTCACCGTACAGGTGATTGAACACCTGTTGAAGGACTTCGGGCAACCGATTCATTGCGAAGCAGGTACATGAAGTCTCATTATGACTGTGACAGGGGCGGATGGCTATATCTGATCTTTATACCACGAGTTGATGCATGATTGATGCCATTTGCTGAATAGTCTGAGCCTGTCTTGCATACGCTTATTCTGCCAGTTCAGTTAAAAATTTAATGGCCACCTTTGGATTGTACGAGCACTCAACGTAAAAAAGCTCAGCTCACGGCACGGAAGTTTCCGCTGCTCCGATTGGTAGAGAATATCCACTTCGTTTGCAAGAGCCAAATGCACAGGCGCAATCTGCGCCGTAATTCTGTGCTGACCAGGTAGCCAATCCAAATCATGCAAATGATTGAGCCTTTCTTGGACCAGTTCGTGCCGTGTCTAGATTGCACTGGGTTGTAAACCCTCAGTAGTAGTCGGACAATGACTTGTTAGTCGGTGGTATCATCTTATCCGTGCCTGTGCCCGTGTCTTTGCCTGTGCTTCATCTGTTTGTGTATCTCCTCCCCTTTGACTGGAGTGCGCATCTTGTGATCGACCAGGCTAGTGGAAGACGCTCGCTGTGATGGGCCGCATCATAGCGCCCACACTGGAAGATTAAAGAAGTTTCTTAGCTTAGCCAGGTACACCTATATACACCTACGTACACTCATTCACAACCGCTTGGGCTTGGTATTTACCACGGCGTTATAGCAGAAATGTCTGAAGCTACTTTCAGGGAGTCCTTTGCTTTGAGGGCACGAGGCACCTCACGGGAAGTGTCTCGGATGGGCTGTGAAGCGAGATTATTAGGCTGTGGACGGTTAAGGACGCACAGGACCTGGGGCAGAATTCTATATGGCCCAATACGTATAGTACAAGACACCCATAGTGGGGACGTCGTGTGTGGACGGAAGACTTAGGCCCAGCGGAGACCATTGGAGCCAGTTACCTTGCTGGCGGCAAGGGTGGTTGCGGATGTATAAAGAAGTCAAAACAACGTTATGACGGTGCCTCGTGGTGCTAAGCTGGTGAGAACGAAGAAATCGGGGAGGGCTGCTCAGGCGCGTATCGATCCGGAATTCGGGGTGTGCATCATTCAAATCTAAGGCTCGTATAGATTTTATAGACCCTACAACAGGCCACCCGGACATCGATGAAGGGGGAGTGATGCCGCGACTGTAGTCCACATCTCACAATCACACTGAAGCACGTACCAGAGTTGTAGATTCGATCGGAAAGTGACAGCATCGATTCAGATGGGATTAATAATATTTTAAATGGCTTCACGTAGAAGAGCGTCCCAGAAAACTCGAATGTGCGTTCAAAACATAGTAAATATGATTTCGGACTCGTTTATTTTGAATATGTCGAGTGTGTGCCAGGCTGGAGTGGCGTTCATTTGCCGTTTTTAGGCACTCTTCGTTGGTTGTACTGTGGATACTAGTCTCGTGTATAGGGAGAACCTCGAATACTGTACGGGCATTCTAGTTCTGAAAGTGGCTGGAACATCATTAGGAGGGGGCACCTCTCAAAGCGCGCAGTTCATCGTGGGCAGGCCCAATTGAATTTGGGGCTTGCAAACAGTCAGTATGATAATCAGGTTCATTCTTATCGCCCGGGATACTCGCACTGATTTATCAAGGCCGTTTAGGTGGTGTTATCTGCGGGTATCTCGATTGAAGCTAGTGAACTAACCATATAGAATAAAACCAAACCACGCTCGTGCGTGTGTTGAACTTTGATACTGTGGTTTATTTCAACTGCCATGGTTGTAGACAGGTGTGTGCTCACCGGCGTGTTGCATTATAGTCCCCACATCTGAGGCCAGACACCACACCTCCACATCGGCAATGTGGAATTGTACTGTCCAGATGAGAGAGGGTATCGAAGTATAAGTTGAGAAACACTTGTATAAACGTTCTAATGTGAATCATGTCTTCTTGTATATGTTTATTGTGTGTAGGCACGGTGAAAGGACGGATATATAAGCTTGCGCATATAGCCGTGGATTTAAACATACACACACACACACACACACACACATATATATATATATATATATATAATACATAAATACATATATATATATATATGTGTGTGTATATTTAAATATATGTATGTATGAATATATGTATTATATATATATATATAAATATATATATATATATATCACATCAAATATAAATATCCAAACATTCTCCTATTTCTGTAGACCCACCTTGCTCGACAAAAGGTGGATTCGTGTAAGTCGCATTTTTGTTTGTCGACCCTTCGCTCAGATCGGAGTTGATTAAGATGGCGTGTCCACTGTATTAGGAAAAACCCCAATGAACACGTCTACCTAATGAAGTTACACGACCAATGCTATTGAAACAGGTGTTGGACACTGTTGAAGACTTGCACATATTTTGTTATGTCGAGGGAAAGATCGTATACTAGCATGAATGACTGAAATCCGCATGCGACTATACTTGGGTTATAGAAAATGAACTATTGGGAATGAGCACATCGTTTGTTATATTGAGTGACGATAGCCTACTAGCAAGTAAATCACAAGCATGTGACCATACTTGGGTTATAGATATTGAACTATTGGTGGTGGGCACATCGTTTGCTATTTTAAGTGACGATAGTCCCCCACTAGCATGTAAATCACCTGCATGTGACCATACTTGGGGTTATAAGCCTTCAAAATCAAATATAAAAAAAAATAGGTCACCAGACATACCTGTCACCGCCCCCGATCATGATCATGTCGTTGTTGGCCTGAGTGAAGAACGAGTGGGCTTTGTTGATGTCGTCACCATCATCCGAGACGAACTCGCCCTGTGTGTCAGTAGGTGATGTAGGGTGCATGTCGTTTATATTCAAAACCAAATGAGCACATATTCATGCTGACATAGTTTGTGGGTGAACCTAACACAACGTATATGTATGCCTGTTCAAGCGATAAGTTTAGGCTTACCACGTTATAAATGAACAAAATGAAACACACTTTATTGTATTGAGTACCTTTGCCAGGGCCAGCGCACGGACTCGCATTTTCTCAGTGCCTACCCAGTCGAATTTCTGGGAATGTGGATCGAGTGAGAATACGAATGATTCTCCGCTCCCAAAATAGCCTCTGGTCGAGTGACGTTTGGTGAGTGGCTCGGTGATGTACGCACCAAATACTCGCCCACCTGTCTCTTGGTATTGCAGCACAAACATGCGTGTGAGGTGAATAGAGGGCTGCAAATATTGAGGTGAATTTAGCCGTTTTCAAATGTGGGTATACATATACATACACGAATACATACATAC
>NW_014040241.1:0-1997 GCF_001186125.1 Sphaeroforma arctica JP610 | reverse complement strand
TACATACATATATACATATATATATGTATGTATGTGTGTATGCATGTATGTATGTATGTATGTATGTATGTATGTATGTATGTATGTATGTATGTATGTATGTATGTATGTATGTATGTAGGTAGGTATGTATGTATGTATAAATATAAATATATATATATATACATGTATATATATATAAATATATAAATATATAGATATATAGATATATAGATATATATATATCGATTCGTGCGTATACAATGATGTAGTTGATACGCAGATGTAGAGTAAGCACTGGTTGCGTATTTCACGTTACCTTCCGATAGTATTTTACTTACCAACATACACAGAGTTTCGTGAGCTCGTATATATAAACACTTATATTTAGTCGCCTTTACAACCTTTCCCTACATATTCGAGGGTGTTTATCCCTTGCTATGTATTGGTTGATAGGTACTTAAATTACTGATACACACAGCATTCGTTTCAACGACTTATGATGTATAGATACACCAATGCAACACGAGCATGCATATGCTCTCATTATTCATAGTGTAAATATCACATACACACGAACGACTACAAGAGCCGCAAGATACATATATAGATCGCAATACGTTCTCCCTCATACCACACATTTGTCATGAAACCCTACATACGCATCAACCCGTCTAACCATATACTAGTGTATGTACATATGCAGCAGTCTTCAGGTTTCCCTTTCAGCACGTGTGTGTCTCACCGCTACGCTTACTTGTATCTGAGGTTGTCTTCACCAGCAGAAACATGGGAGAAACATCATCGCATTGGCTATATAGCATATTGATATTGTAGCCGTGTTTCTGCACGTTTTGAGACAGGGTGTGAGTGAGTTAGTTCTCGAGTTAGCGTACCGTTTGGGTTCAAGCAAGCACTACCGTACACTAGTGGTCACGATAGGCGACTATATCGAATAAACCTTGATAAGCTCGTAGTTTATAACAGACGCTCACAGAATCTTACGGAAGCTTGTGTTCCATCAGTCAGTATCATATCCATTGAATCTCTTGTACAGGCAACCCCCACCAATCTATCACACACAGATGCGTATTCCTGACCTCGTTTGTTTGTCACATATACACATGTACACATGTACACGTATACACATATACCCAGATACGCAACTGCAGCACCATCAATTTAAATACACACCCACATTTGATACATATACACACGTATACACTCACCCACGTGCAGAAAGCCAGCCGCAGGTTATCCAAATGCAATCTATCGGGGGCATACGCCCACATGTCTCCTAACATAACATCGTCCATTATGCGCGACGTGCTTCCCGCAAGCTTCGGCAGCGGCCTGTGCAGAGAGCAATTTCATTCACGCTAAGATGTATATAAATAGAATCAATGTATATAAATAGAATCGATGTATACAAATAGAATCGACCTATATAAATATAATCGACGTATATAAATATAATCGATGTATACAATAGAATCGATGTATATAAACAGAATCGATGCATATAAATAAAATCGATGTCTATAAATACAATCGATGTATATAAATAGAATCGCTTTATTCGCGCTAAGATGTATCTAAATAGAATTACTTATTCACGTTCAGATATATAAATTGAACCGTTTATTCACGTTAAGTATATAAACAGAATCGCTTATACAACTTAAGAAGTATATAAATATAATATTTTACTCGCGTTAAGGTGTATATAAATAGAACCGTTTATTCACGGTAAGTTGTATAAAACCAGATTCGCTGATTCGTGCGAAGATGTTATAATTAGAATCGCTTATTCATTTTAAGAAGTATCTATATGGAATCCAACAAGAATAGAAAACATACATATATGTTAATATATATATATATAATATGTATATATATATATATACATATATATACATATGTATGTATGCATATGTATATGTATAGATATAGATATATATATATGTATATATATATATATATAATATATAGATATATAAATATACATATATATACAA
>NW_014040242.1:87460-89655 GCF_001186125.1 Sphaeroforma arctica JP610 | reverse complement strand
TNTNTATATATATATATATATTATTATTATTATTATATATATATATATATATATATATATATATATATATATATATATATATATTTATAGTTGTATTTATGTATCGATTTATATATATAAATACATGTACCTATCTATAGATCTATATTTCTATATCTGCATATTTCGAACACACAGAACGAACTCAAAAGCGTACCGTGTCTCTCACACCTGTGTGACATATCTTTGTTCACGTATGTAGAAAGCCATAGAAACAGTCACTCAGGCCACAGAGCAAGACCGCCTGGAGAACTATGAGGAGGCGTATCGTCTGTACAATTCTGCTCTGGAGTACTTTATGCTAGCCATCAAGTGTATGTGTGTAATGGCCATCAAGTGTATGTGTGTAATGGCCATCAAGTGTATGTGTGTAATGACCATCAAGTGTATGTGTGTAATGGCCATCAAGTGTATGTGTGTAATGGCCCGTCCCTGCTTGTATCGCGTATGTATGTGATGTGTATGAAACATGTTTGGAATATGTATGTAATGTGTATGTAGCATTTATTGTACATGTATGTAATGTGTATGAAACATGTTTTGGATATGTATGTAATGTGTATGTAGCATTTATTGTATATGTATGTAGTGTGCATGTAGCATGTTTTGCACATGTATGTAGTGTGTAAGTAGTGTGCATTCCATTAAGTGTGATCTGTTGTGTAAGTCTGTCTCCACATCGTCTGTCTCTGCTCAGGTGTACAGCCAACCCCTGTGCATTCTAATAAGTTGTTGCCCCAACCCAGCCTGTGCTCGCCGCCATTAGAATGTATTTAAGGTTTAGAAAATGTATCTGATAAACCCTAAACCCAAAATGTGTGTGTGCGTGATATATGCACTCACGTACACCGCAGCCTTATTCTAGTTGTGTGTCTGTGTCTGTGTCTGTGTCTGTGTCTGTGTATGTGTGTGTGTGTGTGTGTCTGTGTGTGTGTGTGTGTGTCTGTGCCTGTGTGTGTGTCTTTGTCTGTGTGTGTGCCTTTGTGTGTGTGTTAGACATTATTCATGCGCTCACGATGGAGTATTTGCTCTAGTTTGAGCTGGGGTGTTGTTTAGGGATTAGAGTTTTCTATTCTGTGTTGTTTAGGCATTAGGGTTTTCCTATTCTTGGATTTTCAGGATTTAAGGTTTCTATCTCTTAGATTTTAGGGGTTACTTCTATTTTTGGAATTTAGGGTTCAGGGTTTAGGGTTTTTCTATTCTTAGATTTTAGGGTTTAGGGTTTTTATATTCTTGAATTTTAGAGTTTAGGGTTTTAGGGGTTATAAACCTAAACCTCTTCAATGTGAAGTATACGACGTATCATTGTCTGTGTGAATTATTTTATGAGTTTCGCCGAAACGTTCCATGTGCTAGCCGTATGGGTTCTAGGGTGTAGGGTGTAGGGTTTTGTGGATTTTAGGGTTTTCTATCTCAATGGGTGTCAGATGATAATAACACTCATACCTACCACAAACAGTGTGTCTATGCCATTGCACTGCGTGTCAGATGATAGGAACACTCATACCTACCACTAACAGTGTTGTGTCTATGCTATCTTTATGCGTGTCAGATGATAAGAACCCTCGCAGTGTCGAGTCGCTCAGACAGAAGTGCAGTGAGTATATGAACCGTGCGGAGACGCTGAAGGAGTACATCAACAACAAGTCACACAAAGCTGAGGCGGCAGGAAGGAATGGGGGGACAGCCGATGACGATGATAAGGAGACGAGTGAGATGCGAGAGGCGCTGGAGGGCGCCATTGTGGCCGAGAAGCCTAATGTCAAGGTGGGTCTGTGGTCGTGAAAACCCTAGAACCCTAACGTCAAGGTGTGTCTGTGTTCGTGAAAACCCTAGAACCCTAATGTCAAGGTGTGAGCTTGGTCATGTACTTCACTGGTAGTGTAATTATTGTAGGATTTAGGGTTTAGGTTAGTAGAATGATTTTAGGGTTTAGGGTTTAGTAAGTGGACTGGTTTGTATGGCCTCGCCGAGTGTATTGTACGACGGGTGTCCTCATATGATCACCAAAATACACTCTTGACCAAGCATACGCACTGGGACGATACGAGTGACCTCAATAGCTCACTATGTTTATTCATTTATCTATTTATTCGTTTATTAGTTTGTTTATTTGCTTATTTATTTATTTATTTATTCATTTATTTAAAATATAT
>NW_014040242.1:83699-87236 GCF_001186125.1 Sphaeroforma arctica JP610 | reverse complement strand
GTAATTGTAGGCTCGAGGGATCTTAAGACCACCCTTGCACACGTGATATTGGCTACGGAGTAGTTACAGCATTTGCACTCACACACACTCAAGCGCATGCTTTGCCTGGCCTCTAGTGTACTTCAGACCACCCCTACACACGTGTGGAATAGTTACAGCATTTGCACTCACACACACTCAAGCGCATGTTTTGCGTGGCCTCTGGTGTACTTAAGATCACCCCTGCACACGTGGTCTATCTCTTACGTATAGTTTCCACTTCATGATCGCACGCACACCCCAAACCACAAAACCACAAAACCCTAAAACCCTACAAGCCTACAACCCTAAACCCTATTGGTCCCACCCCATGCGCGCACGCACGCGTAGTGGGACGATGTCTGTGGCCTTGAGAGCGCCAAAGGAGCGCTGAAGGAGGCTGTGATTCAATAAAACCCGAAACCCTAATCCCTGCAACCCTAAACCCTATTGATTCCACCCCATGCGCACACGCACGCGTAGTGGGACGATGTCTGTGGCCTTGAGAGCGCCAAAGAAGCGCTGAAGGAGGCTGTGATTCTGCCGCTCAAGTTTCCGCATCTGTTCAAAGGCAATCGCACACCCTGGAGGGGCATCCTCCTGTTTGGACCCCCGGGTATGGTACTTGCGAAGGCTTGTGGTTTGTGTTTTATGTTTTAGGTTTGGTGTAGGTTTAGTCTTTTAGTTGTGTTTTATATCATAGATTTGGTGTGGTTTGAGTCTGTAGTTGTGTTTTAGGGGTTCTAGTTGCCTTCTATATCATAGGTTTGGTGTAGGTTTAGTCTGTAGTTGTGTTTTATATCTTAGATTTGGCGTGGTTTGAGTCTGCAATTGTGTTTTAGGGGTTCTAGTTGCCTTTCATATCATAGGTTTGATGTAGGTTTGGTCTGTAGTTGTGTTTTATATCATAGATTTGGTGTGGTTTGAGTCTGTAGTTGTGTTTTAAAGGTTCTAGTTGCCTTTTATATCGTAGGTTTGGTGTAGGTTTAGTCTGTAGTTGTGTATGATAGACTTTAATGTAGTATACGTTGGCTGTCGCGGTGTAGGTATGTATTTGTGGGTGTATCTGTAGTACGTTTTGTTGCAGGTGAAAGTGACCTGTCAGCTGCAGCGTGGAGTAGGTACACTTGTTGAGTCTGATGGGTTTTAGGGTTTTAGGGTCTGTGATCCTGCTAGGGGAATGTTGTTGTGCAACGTTCGAGACGGATATGGTTGGCATTTAGGATTTTAGGGTTTTAGCTGAGATGGCTTATAAGGAGTTATATGATAATGCTTTGGGGTGTCTGAGTTGAGTTAGTTGTGCAAGTGGGGTTATTAATTTCCATTTGTGTTGTGGATGGCTTATAAGGAGTTGTATGATAATGCTTTAGGGTGTTTGAGTTGAGTTAGTTGTACAAGTTGGGTTATTAATTTCCATTTGTTGTGTTGTGGATGGCTTATAGAGAGTTATATGATAATGCTTTAGGGTGTCTGAATTGAGTTAGTTGTGCAAGTGAGGTTATTACTTTCCATTTGTTGTGTTGTAGATGGCTTACAGGAAGTTATATGATAATGCTTTAGGGTGTCTGCGTTGAGTTAGTTGTGTATGTGGAGCGATTAATTTCCATTTGTTGTGTTCGTGTTGATATTAATGACATTTTTCTTGCGTTGGTGTCATGATTAATTCCTGCAGTGTATGTTTATGTATTTGTGCTGGGCTTGATTCACTGTGGTTGTTCTGAAGGTTCTGTTTTTCCAGAATCCAGGATTTTAGGGTTTAGCGTTTTCATGGTAGTTTGACTACATGATACCTTGGTAGCCGGTCCAGTGTTTGTGATAGTACGTACCTTAGTACTGCCGGATTTAGGGTTTTAGCTAAACGCTGACGAACCCTAACCCTATAACCTTAAAACTAGACCCTAATACCACGGGTGTTCTCAACATGTGCTCTGGTCAGTTCATGTGTGCTGTGTTTGTGCATGTGGTGTGCGTAGTGTCAGAATAACGGCACGTGTGGTGACACACCTAACTCTCAGGTTGGAATATTTTGTGCTCGATTGTTTTAATTATTTGTTTTGAAAGAATTGTTATTAGGTGATAGGTTAATCTTTTAATTGATTGTTTACAGACCGCAATGACGCTGCCAAGTGTCTATTTCCACGCAAATAGGTTCAAAATGTACCCATTATTTTTACCTACTTCTCGATTATGAGACATCTGATACAGAACTTTAGATGTAGCTTCCAAGTATTAGTTTAGGGTTTAGGGTTTTTGGGCACTGTTGATTAAATAGTACTACTATCTTGTTTGACTGATAGTCATGTGGATTTGCGTATGAATATGTATCACCGTGACAGATAACGATCAGTTGTTTAATAATGCTTTGTTCTTCTGGTTCTGATAATAAACTACGCACGTGCACAGGTACCGGTAAAAGTTACTTGGCCAAAGCGGTCGCCACAGAAGCCGACTCGACCTTTTTCTCAGTGTCGAGTTCCGATTTGGTGTCGAAATGGGTGGGGCAGAGTGAGAAATTAGTCAAAAATCTATTCCAAATGGCACGAGGTATGTCCTATTTATAGACAAGGCAGCCAATGCCAATGGGATGTGTATTACTGTTCTATCCCTAAACCCTAAACCCGTGTGCTTCGAATTCCAACATTATACTTCGCTTAGTAGGTGCATACTTTCTTACGCCAGTCGAGTACGTCACAATTGAGAATGATATACCTGTCAGTGTAGTCCATATATAAATATATGACAAATCTGCAGGGGTTTAGGGTTTAGAATTCTGCAGCGACTATGCATTCCCTGCCGTCTTTATGCGCTGTCAACTTAGAACCGTGAATTGTGTCGTCTTTCGTCGATACCCTAAACCCTACCTACCTCATCTACTAGTATACGGACACACTGATCCATACCTATCACATCTTTTAATGATACCTGAGCACAAAACACATCCCAAAACCAATCTTCATATATCCAAAATCCACTGAAGTACACTCAATTTCTATAGGCGTTAAATGCTGACATGCCTGACACCTTATCGGTAAACCTGGTTTTTGCAGAGCAGAAACCGGCGATCATCTTCATTGACGAGGTGGATTCGTTAGCGGGCAATCGAAGCGAAGGCGAATCCGAATCAGCGCGACGGATTAAAACAGAACTTATGGTGCAGATGGCTGGAGTGGGTAATGACATGGACGGGGTACTGGTATTGGGAGCTACAAATATACCGTGGTGTCTAGATTCGGCTATTCGAAGGCGGTAAGTATAATATATATATATATATATATATATATGTGTGTGTGTGTGTGTATATATGTATGTTGTATGTATGTATGTATGTATGTATATATATATATATATATATATATATATATATATATATATATATATATATAGTAGTAGTAGTAGTAGTAGTAGTAGTAGTAGTAGTATATATATATAGTATATAGTATATATATATATATATAGTATATTAGTGTGTGTGTGTGTGTGTCGTGTGTGTCGTAGTAGTAGTAATATATAACTTAGTAA
>NW_014040242.1:79361-82501 GCF_001186125.1 Sphaeroforma arctica JP610 | reverse complement strand
GTAAGTAGTAGTAGTAGTAGTAGTAGGTATATATATATATATATATATATATATATATATATATATATATGTGTGTGTGTGTGTGTGTGTGTGCGTGTGTGTATATAAAGACATATATATATGTATATTTATATATATATAATATAGCATAATATATATATATATATATATATATTCGGTCCTTTCATATATTTGTGTGTCTTAGGCAGTTTGGCAGTGTTATTACTGATACACAACAGCGTATTGGTTTTGGGACCTACAAATATATCATAGTGTCTGGATTCCGCTATTTGAAACCCCACACTCACACTACTTTTAACCCCACTCACATTATTTGTTGACCGTCCTGGCAGATTCGAGAAGAGGATCTACATTCCACTCCCAGAAGCCAAAGCGCGTAGTGAAATGTTCAGGCTCAATGTGGGGGACACTCCCAATTCACTCAGCGATGAAGACTATGAGAAACTGGGGGAGCACGCAGTAGGCTACTCAGGCTCAGACGTGGCTGTGGTGGTGCGCGATGCGTTGTTTATGCCGGTGAGGAAGGTGCAGATGGCCACCCACTTTAAAAAGGTGAGTAGGTAGTACAGGCCATATATTGAAATGGGTGGTTCACCCACTTTAAAAAGGTTAGTAGGTAGTACAGGCCATATACTGATATGGATGGTTCACCCACTTTAAAAAGGTTAGTAGGTAGTACAGGCCATATACTGAAATGGGTGGTTCACCCACTTTAAAAAGGTTCGTAGGTAGTACAGGCCATATACTGATATGGGTGGTGCAGTGTGTAGTGTAGTGGTTTGTCGTGAGTTGGGGTGATAGGGCTGTATGGTGTTAGATTTGTCCACCTGGATCAACCCGCTTTGTTTGTTGGGTTTAGGGTTTTTGTTTTCTTCTTGTTTTTTTCTGCCAGTTAGGTAAGGCTTAGTTGGCCAGACGGTCTACAAAGGTGAATGTCAAGACTGAATCTCCCACACCAACTGAAGTTGATACTTTTGCTTTGCCCGCCGTACCTGCCACACTGCCATATATAGCAAGTGTCGTGTGATCAGTGTGGTGTAAGTCTAATATGATAAGTGTGTTGTAAGTCTCATATGATAAGTGTGTTGTATATCTCATATGATAAGGGTGTTGTAAATCTCATATGATAAGTGTGTGTTGTAAGTATCATGTGATAAGAGTGCTGTCCTATTCTAAACATAGGTCCGAGCGCCGAGTAAAGAAGATGAAACGCAAATGCGTGATTACTTGCAGCCGTGTTCGCCTGGCGATCCTTTTGCCATAGAAATGAGCTGGACTGAGGTTGAAGGGCCGGACCTCTTAGAGCCGATGGTTACAAAGGTGAGTGTTATAGGAGGCGCGTGATAGGGTAGCACTTCACTCAAAAACCCCTAGAACCTCAGCCTTCCAAACCCTAAAATCCTAAAACCTCAGCCTTCCACGGGCTTATATGCACTTGTATAGCACGTTCCAAAGCCGACGCAAGGGTAGGTTTTTTGACATGGGTTCATGAGCCAGCTGGCCTGTGCGGATGATATGTTTTAGGGTTTTAGGTGTAGTGGAATGCTACGTGTCCGACAGGCCTACGGAGTGCATTGGACTACCAGTTGTCATGGAGACATGTTCACAGCTTTACTGAAACCATAACATGTTTTGTTTATTCTGTGTGTATGATGTCGAGTACCAAATGTCGTCGAACCGAATTTGTGTAAATACTAAAACCCTAAACCCCTAAACCCTGTGGGTACTCCTTTAACACATGTTGTACTGATGTTTGTACTATCAGATGTCAGCCTGTTGAACTGCTGTTTCTCATGTGTGTATTTAATATGTATCACAGAGAGATATGGATAAAGCACTGATCAATGTCAAGCCGTCGACGAATAAAGCGGACCTGGTGGAGCACGAGAAATTCACCAGCGAATTCGGACAAGAAGGCTAGATGTAAGCAATTAACGGGATAACGAATGTACAGGGCCAATAATAACGAATAATAAATAGACGATGAAATAAAAACCTACTTACATGCCAGTAGAATCTATAAGTTAATCAATAGGATGTGTGGTGTTTGGATCATCGTTGAAAACATCAAATAGAATACACATTCTAGTTAGGGCATGAAATTTGCCAATAAATGTATGTGAATCATAGCCTTCTGAAAATTGAGCAGAAACACCTGTGAATGTTTTTGTATTCTATCTCGAAAATCAAACGACAAGAAATAGTATGACCCGAATCCCGATGGGCCGTCCAGACTTCATTCCGTTGTTCGACAAAAGGGAACATAATTGAAAGTAAACCTTAAAAGTGGAACCTTTAGACGGGCAGGAATAGAATAACGTTATGCGATCCAATGGGGCTCATCTCAAATTGGTGCAACTCAAAGAATACGTTGGACGTAAAGGTATAGAGTTTCGGTCTAGAGTTGAACGTACACGTATGAATGGGTAAGAAAGGGACAATCGAACATACTAGGAAAAACGATCAGCATTTATTATGAGGGAATATTTGTTATGAATATATTGTACCTGAGATCCCAATATTGCACCCTTATTAAACATATAGAACTCACTCTAAAAAATCCTTGAACGCAAACATAAAATGCATTGATTTTTCTAAGTTCTAATGCATTAAAAACGTTATGATTCTGTTCCTCAACTCGCCGTCATCGCCCTTTATTAATTTCCCAATTTTAAATATTTTAGTGAGTCTAGTGTTCACTTATTTACAGTCGGTTCTTACTACTTGTCCCTGACCGTCACAGACTGAAAAAGAGACGTCTAACGAGTGGACACCCCTACAAGCCATCAGATTGGCCGAGAGGTTGTGGGTGGTTTGACTGTAGGTTGTGGGTGGTTTGACTGTAGGTTGTGGGTGGTTTGACTGTAGGTTGTGGTACTACTGGTACTATGAGTCACAGGCTATTTAAAACTGTATAGTATATATTTACAGCAGACATTCAGCACTATATACTTGCGTTAACTTACAGCGGCCATAGCTACAGCTGTGATATTTATCACATGTGTGTGTGTATTGTAATCTTCTGTGAATTGGTGTGTGCTTCGCTTCAATCCAAACTCGGCTATTGCCAAGGCATCAAAATCACAAGGGTCACATTCTCAACATATTTAACAGACTTT
>NW_014040242.1:73239-78409 GCF_001186125.1 Sphaeroforma arctica JP610 | reverse complement strand
TGTGTGTGTGTGTGTTAAAAATAATTTGATATACAGCTATAATGACATATCTTTGCTAATATATAAATATGGATTTATACAAAACTTGCGTTTTTGAACGACTGAGTGAGTGGGTGAATTTTTTTTTTTGGAATTATGATTTCTCTTATCAGTGTGCTAACTAAAAGTATGTATCAAATTGCGATAAAGATTGATGGCAATCTTAGTATTGTTTCTCCTTTTTCGCCTGCGCGGGACTCGGCATAGTGTACTTTGGCAGAGCCTGGAAAAGTCACATTTTAAAAGCCAGACTGCTTTCAGTTATTACATGCTTACGCTGAAAATTCCTGATTTTGCAGCAAGTCTTTGTGTGGTGCGGGCGCACACGGCTTTATAACGCGCTGTTCCCTACCGTACTCACATAAGACCGGACCGACTCCTGCTCTGACACCGAAACTCGAAACGCACTGCGTGCCGTACTCCTTGGCTCGGAGAGATCAGTATTGTGCGCGTAATGTGCGGTACGCTTGGAGAGTCGCTTTGTACGGGTTTCATAGCGGCAGTGTATAGACGCCAATACACGAGGTGTGTACCCGAGTTCCAGCTTGCTAAGTATCTTTGCTTCGCTGTCTGGAAGACCTGATTTTCTGAGTGCTGATAGGCCACCGATGCGTTGTGAATGACCCGAGTTCAGTGTGGCATTCAAACCTGCGGCCTTCACAAGATGTTAAAATTTTAGGGTCCATTCGACTAGGTCGATTGCTTGATTGTTTGAGAAGAATAGGTGGCTGTCCCCATGTTCAGATGGGGTCAGTGAAGGCCAGAGTAGAAGGTGGCGGTGAGGGCATACAGTTTTGTATTCCGCAGGAAGACGTTGGACGCAAACGTACGTTGGCCTGTGTTGTTGAGTTTCTGAGTTAGGTAGGAGAATGAGTTAATGATTAGGAAGTATGGTTATCCCAGAGCCGAGTTGAGGCTTTTACAAAGCTATTTTATCACACTTTATGACAATTGTTTGCAAAAGGGGGGGCGATTATAACTTGCAATTGTTTTGTCTGTTTTATTTGGAAAAGCTCGACAGATAGGTCAGAATCATCGGACAACAGTATTGCCCGTTCCGACAAATCGAAGTGCCATAATCAATTTTCCTTTTTCGCCCTGATGTGAACCTTCACCCATCAATAGTATTTCAAAGGTTGATGAAATACAGACCGGTCTTTTCAAGCACGCTATATTATTTGGAACAATACATCCAAATACATTCATTCCATTTTCATGACATTTAGAGTCGTGAATTTGTATGCTTCGTATTCCAACATCTTTGCATCTTAACCAGTTCAGCAGATACCACCTTACCACACTCACGCATCACCATCCCCCCCTTTTGTAGGTCGATTTGCTGCTGCTATACGTGACTTATTACTGTTGTACGGTGATGTATGAAAGTGCTGCGTCGGTTTCACTGTCGCCTGCGCATTCATATGGTCGTGTCTGGAGCGTGTTGGTGGCGATTGAATTGACATCTCTGCTTTATGTAGTAGTTGGCGCGTCACTTCGCCTACCATGACAGACGCGTTCTGTGTGAAGGGCTGCACCGCCTCAACGATGCCATTGGAGGTAACCTGCAGTTAAAGGAAATGGATGATAGGTTATAAACAGTCGGAGTGGTGTTAATAATGATTATGTACAATCGAGAGGAATGGATGATAGGATATAAACAGTCGGAGTGTTGTTAATAATGATTATGTACTATCGAGAGGAATAGATGATAGGTGGAGTGTTGTTAATAATGGTTATGTACTATCGAGAGACTTTAATTAGCGACACTAGTGCGAGTGTACTTCCTCCAGCTAATACCGTATGCAACACAGAATCACAAGCTGCAGATAATGGCCAACACTAGTGATAAAGGTCATTAGGACCGAACATTCTGGTTGAGACTGCCTACACAACTCTGAGGCTGTTCGCATCAGAGGCAGCGCATTTACATAACTTCGGAGTGATTGAAGTACTACGGACTGATACCACATTATAGACAAGATACATTGGTGCTCATGAAATATCAATAAACAAAGACACATCACACAGAGACTTGGACCATTTTGTCCTAACCAGAAAATACATATTTTTGCATTCTATGCTCTACAATAGATGATACATATCTTTGGATTTTATGCTTTACAATAGATGATACACATCCTTTGGATTCTATGCTTTACAATAAATGATACATATCTTTGGATTCCGTGCTTTACAATAGATGATACATACCTTTGGATTCTATGATTTACAACAGATGGTACATATCTTTGCATTCTGATTCTATGCTTTACAATAGATGATACATTTCTTTGGATTCTATGATTTACAATAAATAATACATACCTTTTGATTCTATGATTTACAACAGATGATACATACCTTTGGATTCGGATACTATGCTTTACAATAAATGATACATACCTTTGGATTCTATGATTTACAACAGATGATACATATCTTTGCATTCTGATTCTATGCTTTACAATAGATGATACATTTCTTTGGATTCTATGCTTTACAATAAATGATACATACCTTTGGATTCTATGATTTACAACAGATGATACATTTCTTTGGATTCTATGCTTTACAATAGATGATACATACCTTTGGATTCTATGCTTTACAATAGATGATACATACCTTTGGATTCTATGATACACAACAGATGATACATATCTTTGCATTCTGATTCTATGCTTTACAATAGATGATACATACCGTTGGATTCTGTGCTTTACAATAGATGATACATACCTTTGGATTCTATGCTTTACAATAGATGATACATACCTTTGGATTCTATGCTTCACAATAGATGATACATATTAAATGCTATATATCTTTGCATTCTATGCTTTACAATAGATGACACATATCGTTGTACTCCATGCCTTACAAACGTGCACTTACGAATCGGTGTGCGTCTGTCGAGGCGTCAAATAGTGAGTGGATAATCTTCAGCAGCGCCAGCAGTACGTTTGGTCTTGCCGAGTATGTCTGTTGCAATGGAAGCGGATGAAGGTTTAAGGTTTAGACCGGCAGGCTTAAAATTAATCATCCAACACACAAAAGACACTTGACTGTCGCATAGTAATGCGGGTCTTGACCTGTGTATGGGTATGTGCATTGTCTATAGACCACAAGACTACACCCATAGCCTCAGCTCATGCCAGACACCACATTCATGCAGCAAACACACACAAGCACAAACATGCAATTGACAGCCGATCGAAAGCACACCATACATTCAATCGTCGCAGGATGATTCTAACCATACGGCCCTCGGCCAGCAATGTATTGATACGCTGAGACGCTTCAACGGTGCGATGCAGTGGCTCTAACATCAGATCAAAGTACGGACTCTTCGCACGCGCAAAGGCGTTAATCATGGTGTCTAGCTGTGCCGTCTGACTGAGTATGGGCTCTACTTGGGCGGGCGCATCGGCCAGCCTAGGCAGGTATGGGTTTAGGGTATAAGCGAAGTTAGAGTCTTAGGGTTTTAGGGTTTTAGGGTTGGGATGCTCATTACGTACGACGCTGTTGTATCCCACTCGATTGATAACGTTTGAGTGTTTTAGGGTTTAGGATTTAGAGTTTTAAATGTTTGCTGTGTCTTGGATAATATCTTTTAGGGTTTAGGGTTTTGAATGTATGCTGTGTCTTGGATAATATTGTATTCGTAGTGTGACGATTGGAAGTGTGTCGTATACTAGGTAGGAGTATGTTGGTTTGTGTTGCTGATGTCCGTCTCGAAATGTGGCCTCATTTACAACGAAACCTCGAACCTTTATCATTCCAAATACAATCTCTTCTAAAGGTATTGACTTTTGACTGCGAAGGTCGGGAATAATCCCATCATATCGGAGCACTGCCAGTATATATGCATATACCAGGTAGATATGAATTAAAGCACCATACTTCAGCATTGCCAGGTCATGTGTACATACCAGATAGATAGTAATTAAATCACCATACTATAGCACTATCAGGTCATGTTTACATACCATATAGATAGGAATCAAGACACCATACTTTAACATTGCCAGGTCATGTGCACATACCAGGTAGATAGCACGTCCATTGCCGTGGCCTGGAAGTTGGGGTCTTGCAGCAGTTTGTTGAACAAATTGATCCCTGCACCAAATCACACAGAACTTAGTTTAGTGGAAATTGAGTGCGATTGGGAAGTCTCTGAGTTGCTATTGAGCTATTGTCGGGGTATGAAGCCAAACCCCTATTTCATATGCAATTCGGTCTGTTGCAAATGAACAGTTGCAGTCCTTGCGGGGGACCATGTGCTTAATAATCGAACGTGTCAATTTGCATAAACCAAAGGCTAAAACATTGAAAATTTAAGGCTAAAACATTGATAATTTAGGGACAGTATCTCAGCATACCATCGTTTTTGTACAACTCCAAACGCGTCTTTCTGGAGCACATGCCAATGTCACAGATGATTGGGAGGGCCAATTGTTTGACCGGATTGTTCTCTTCGATCACCTGTTTCAGAATAGGAATGATCCCAGATGCTGCGGCCAATTCCTGGCGTCTGTGAAAAACCGATGGCCAGGGCAATTAACCAGGTTTTTCCGAGTGAACATTAAACGAGATAACATCACCAGGTGGAGGATGGAAGGAAAAGAAACTATGGCATGCGTTAGAGGTCACCAGAAAAGAGTACGAAACAAAACAACAACTCACGAGCGTACATAACCATCAAAATGTTGATCAGTATACACTCGCAGGTAAAATCGCATTCATACTCACAGAAATATGGAATGAAATACTGAGCAGTAAAAGCGAACAATGCCTCCGTCTCTGTACCATGTGCATTTACATGAGCACAAACATCTATATCACTATACCTTTTGTTGACCTTGCACAGGTTGTAGAGCGCGCTCAGTACGTTATTGTATATATCCTGTATGATACAAGGAGTGGATCCATGAGATAAATGGTGTAATACATCAATGTATATATACACACAACACACACACACAACACACAACACACAACACACACACACACACACACACACACACATATATATATATATATATATATATATATGTATATATATATATATGCATAGATACATATATACATATACATATATATATATATACATATACATATATATATATAT
>NW_014040242.1:70518-72816 GCF_001186125.1 Sphaeroforma arctica JP610 | reverse complement strand
TATATATATATATATATATATATATATATACGATGTGGTGTACTGATTAGGAGTCAGAGCTGTTCTACTCCGCTATATCGGGACCATACCGGGACATCAGTCATCACAATACTCAATCAGATTTATGGGAGAATTAAAAATATTGGGAACGAATTCAAATTCGGATTGATTAAAAAAATACAAATTCAGAGCTGTTGGAATGTATACCACGACAGCCACTTAGGGTTTGTGTTAAATCCTAAACCCTAAAATAATAGGGTTCAGACCAAAGCGGTATACCATACACCATTAACTCTAAGGGTTTTAGGCTAAAACCCTAAAACCATGAAGTATGTATAAAAGCCTAGGGCTGTACTAGGTGGGCTGGTCCAGTCATTCACCTATTAAACTTCACAACCTAATAAGCTACTCCGTCTATAAATAGCGCACACATACCCGCTCCTTACTCGAGGCGGTGACAGGGCGTTCGCTACTGAGGGACAGCATTTGAATAAGCGACTGCACTACGTCAGAGCTTTCGAGAATGTCCAGTGCTGTGGCCTGTGGGATGTGTGCGTTGTGGTGTGTAGGTAAGCTCATAGGTGATAAGAGTGTGTAGGTATGTTCATAGTTGATAAGAGTGTGTAGGTAAGCTCATATGTGATAAGAGTGTGTAGGTATGTTCATAGTTGATAAGAGTGTGTAGGTACTTTCATAGTTGATAAGTGTGTGTAGGTATGTTCATAGTTGATAAGAGTGTGTAGGTATTTTCATAGTTGATAAGTGTGTGTAGGTAAGCTCATAGCTGCTAAGAGTGTGTAGGTAAGTTCATAGTTGATAAGAGTGTGTAGGTATGTTCATAGTTGGTAAGAGTGTGTAGGTATGTTCATAGTTGATAAGAGTGTGTAGGTATGTTCATATGTGATAAGAGCGTGTAGGTATGTTAGAAGATAAGGCTTGGTATGACAAGACTTAGACAGATAAGCTTTTAGGTTAAAGTAAGTTATACAGATACGCTTCCAAATTGCAATAGAACATTACAACTCATGAGAGTCTGTAGTGTGTACTATATAGGCGTACTCTCTAGAATGATCTATAACACTACACTATACTAAACCACGTTTGATGTTTTACGGTTGAGAACCACACAACACCCCCATACCGCTCAAATATAACCCACGTTTGGTATTGCGGTCTGTATGACATCAAAATAAAAACACCTTTTTAATAAAAACCATGCATAGTAAACTCCTCACACAAGGCCTGAATACGTTTGAAAGTTTCCCCACATGAGACATAGATACACACCACTGACGTATCTGTATGGTTTAAGTTTTAGTATGAGATATAAATACACAACACTAACGTACCTTTGTGGTTTAAGTTTTAGTATGAGATATAAATACACAACACTAACGCACCTGTGTGGTTTAAGGTTTAGTATGAGACAGAACTACACAACATATACAACACTGACGTACCTCTGTGGTTAGGTTTTTGATGCACTTCACAGTCAGCAGTCGCTCATTCGGCGGCAGTGTCGGGGCAATTGACAAGAGATCTGTGAACAGACGAACAAACGTTTAAAAAGTAAACCAGAATACGGTGTTTGGAGACATAGGGACTTAAAGCGTACGGGTTTAACGCTTTATGTATTAGAAGTTTTAGGGGTTTAGGATATATAATGTTTTCATAGGTTAGGAGTGTCCTAGGGTTTCAGGGTGTAGGGTTTTGAACCTCGAATGTTGTTAGGTGGATTCGACGTTCCTTCTCTGGACCAAAGTAGAGTTCAGAAAACTTCGTAGGTCACACTCTGCAATGACTAGAGTTTTAGTGAAACCCTACAACAATCATGATGGAAGTATGTGGTAAAAGGTAGATGCACTCGTTGTGTGTATATCAGATGTAGCAGGTGTGTCCTGCCTACAAGTTACACTTAAGTAGGGTTTAGGGGCTTAAACTCAACAAACGACTGGATAGGCTTTAGAGGTTAAGATTCAACACAAATACTTGGGGTTTAGGGTTTTAGAGTTACAAAACAGTTAGAAAGGATTAGGGATTTAGACTTAATATAAGACTTACAAGCGGCTGTGCCTGTGCGGCACATCTCCACTTTGACGACACTGTCACTGAGACTGAAGCACAGGAGAGTGCTGACAATCTTGTTGATACGATCCACCAATAGCAACTCAGCATTGGAGTCTCCCTCGCGCCACTCCAGCTCTGCGGCTGGGGTGTAGGTACGGGTTAGACTGCATCTGACACACGAGAATATAACAGGCAACGGAGGTAGTTTATGAGTGTTGTCTATAGGCAATA
>NW_014040242.1:44385-48021 GCF_001186125.1 Sphaeroforma arctica JP610 | reverse complement strand
GATATATAATTCATTCGTCATACCATGAGCACGGGTGACACTGTGCTGGGTATAGGCGGGTGGTCGTCCTGGACAATTCTGAAGAGTGCAGGCATTGGTGCTAGGTTGAAGTAGGGAGGGTTGCCAGTCAACAGCTCCACCACAGTACATCCCACACTCCACACATCCGACACCTCGCGAGCGCCACAGAGCGAGATGATCTCTGGCGCCACTATTTCGTCATAGGTGAGGAAATAGGGATATGAGAAAATAAGGATACGAGAAAATAGGGATATGAGAAAATAGGGATATGAGCAAATAGGGATATGAGAAAATAAGAATATGAGAATAAGGATATGTGAGGAAACAGGGATAGATGAAGGGGTACAAAGTATGACAATATCTGTTGTGGTAGAGTGGTGTGCAAGTATCTCGTACTCCACTCATCAGGCACGTGACCTTCTCAACACAGCGAGACAATCCAAGACGTCACTATTTTACCATATGTGTAGAAATAAGAGTACTCAAGGAAATAAGGAAATGTGACATATGTATTATGATAGAGTAGCTTATATAAATACCCCATACTCCCACCTCGTCAGACACTCCTCGTTTCCTGCGCAGCGCGGTGATCTCAGGCGCCATTATTTTGTCATACG
The DNA here is from genome assembly GCF_001186125.1 of Sphaeroforma arctica JP610. Classification (NCBI taxonomy): domain Eukaryota; class Ichthyosporea; order Ichthyophonida; genus Sphaeroforma; species Sphaeroforma arctica. The sequence continues at coordinate 47,383 of NW_014040242.1, read as the reverse complement.
TGAGAAAATAACGTAACAATGAGACAGAACTAGTAAATAGCTGTTCATTGTAAACAGTTATACCAATGGCGCACTATCCCGTCGTACGATCTGTGGCAATTGACTCACAACACACTGCAACCATAAGTCTCTAGACGGGTCATAATACAACCATACGACCTTCAGCACAGGCAAGCCGATTCTAGGGTTTTAAGGTTTTAGTAACCCTAAAAACCCTAAACCCTAAAGATTCTGGACGGTTCTTGGTACAAGTATACGACTTCCAGCACAGACAACCATTGCACATACTCCAATAAGGCGTTCCAACGACAGACCCTTCCTCTTGATCCTGCAATTGGGTTGCCACTCCGAAATCAGCCAACTTAACCGTCCCGGCTGCAGAGAGAGTTATCAATAAAGAAGACCGTGTGAGTGCACGCAGAACAGGGTGTGTTTGTGATACCACATTCATATACTTGGAGAAGGCAAAACTAAACCCTAAAACATTCATATACTTGGAGAAGGCAAAACCAAACCCTAAAACATTCATATACTTGGAGAAGGCAATTGTAGATCTCAGAGTATTGGCACATGCTCGAATATACGAAGATTGCATACACCCAGTAGGATGGGGTCTTAATGATAGATAGTGCAAGACTAAGGTTGCATAGTAATTGACATATATATATGTATAAGCCATTACCTTTTGTGGTGAGAATATTTGCCCCTTTGATGTCCCTGTGAATCACACCCTGGTCGTGCAGATAAGTGAGACCCACCAATACCTGTGATATTGGGATACGCCAATTCGTAATGAGTATAAATAGCCGACTCAAAGTTTAGGAAAATGAATATAGGTGAGGTTTGACATGTACAGCCTCATGATACGTGCAGGGTTTTGGTAAAAACCCTAGAAACCATTATGTTCTGTGTGCATCTTTCCATTGGCAACAGCAACCATTGAGTTGAGATATGAAACACTTTATATCTGACATATCAGTATAACTTCCATGACGTGTTAGCCAAACCCTAAACCCTGAAACCATAAAAGCCTAAAAGTTGTAGCATACCACCCACCTGTTTGGTGTAGACGGAAATTAATCTCTCGGGAAACTGCCCAAACCTCTTCATGATACTCTGTAGCGATCCGTTCTCAATGTACCTATACCGTCAAATATGTGACAATTAAGATACAAATGTGGATTAAAATACAAATGTGACGAAATAAGTAATATATACACATTCTAATGACGAACTAAGCTTTCCACGTGTCTATATATAGCAGACAATCACAACAAAGACATGCGAGAATCAACCTAAATAACCCAACAAGGTCAACTGCACTGCTTACAGAAAAGAAAATGAATCAGGGGGTTTTAAAAACCCTAAAACCCTAAAACCTCTTGACAAATATAATGTGCGAACTAGTACCAAGTATCGCGACACAACAGTTGAACATGCAACTTTCCGAAATCATAAATGCGCGTGAGTGTCGTAGAATTGACTGTCAGGGGACTATACCCCACTCCCAATCAAACAGTGTGGCCGAGCAAATTGTGCGCTTGTGAAACGTTGGTACGCTTAGGGTTTTAGGGTTTTGACCACGTGGGAACATGCGGGCATATTACATTCCTGAAGACTAAAACCCTAAACCCTACCACACTCACGCATGGTGTCTACATATAATATGAACGCACACTACTCAGGGGTCCTAAAACCTCAACAACCGAATCAGGTCACTTCTGTAGAATTTCTGTGGCAGGTGCTTGCCCTTGTGCACCTACGTTGTAGGATTTAGGGCTCAAAAACTATGCACCTGGTTTATAGGGTATAAGACTCAAAACTATGCACCTGGTTTATAAGGTTTAGGACTCAAACCCCATGTATCGCCACTTACTCAAGGATTATGTTGAGGTACTCGCCCTGCCTCACATAGCCACGATACTCCACAATGGAGGGATGCTTCAATGTGCGCAATAGCTCAATCTCACCCTGTGAATAATGTGAGGGATGTTAATCTTTGTTATTAGCGTTAGTGATGTTGATCTCTGTTAGGAATGCTAGTATGTACCGAACTGGCATGAGCATCGGGATACCATAAACACAAAATTTGGGCACGTACTTCTGCGACAAGCCGTAAAATACACTCGATGCTGTGTATGTGTACGGGTTTGTCAGATGAATAAATCAGCTGTAATGTCACATTTAACATGAATAGGGCAGCTTCAATATAGAAGTATATTTAAAGTAAAAGTAAAAACAGTTGTATTATATAGATCAATAAAACAGCCTTAACATTGGATATTTCGAAGCCACATACTCTATGGGATGTCAAGTACGTGCGTTTAAGTAAATATGGCACGGCGGGGTGTGGGGAAGTGGCAGTCACACACCTAAACCCCTAAACTATATACGTCACATAGTGACAGAGCACATTGTTGTGACCAATAGCGGACTTTCTACGAAACAGTTACACGTACTTGAAAGCAAACTCATGAATTTAGAATTTTTAAAAGGATACCCACCAACCTATTGTAGACTAATTCTAAACTATGGTACTATTTGTACTAGTCCACATTTGAAATATCAGGATCGTCGTCGGCTCCTGATTGGTCATTTTACTGATCGACGCCCTGAAAACCTTAAACCCTGTATGCTTTAAACCCAGGAGACGTGAACAAACAGAGTATTGGACTATACACACCAGTCTCCATTTGACATACCATGATCGTCTTCTGCTTCTGTTTGGACATTTTTCCGATCTTAACTTTCTTGACGGCAACCACACTGCCATCGGTTGTGTTAAGTGCTTTGTACACGGCTCCAAACCCACCCTTACCAATACAATCCCCCAACAGCTACACAGAGAGGCAAAAGCAAGTAAGTTTAATAATGAAATAAAGTATAATAGGATATGAATATACATATAGGACTGATATAGATCCTTGATTGTCTACCATGAGAATATATCTATATATATATATATATATATAATATATATAGAAATATATATATAGAA
>NW_014040242.1:38895-41569 GCF_001186125.1 Sphaeroforma arctica JP610 | reverse complement strand
TATATTGCGTGTGTACACATTCACATGAAAGACGTGGACTATAAGATCAATCCCTTTTTAGAATATGTTCTCATCTCCTTTTCATACGAACAGAGATATTCACTCCGTTGGAAAATACCTTTATAAAAGTGTACACTCGTATCTTCCCAGATCAATAAACATGTTTGATCTTGATAATCATTCATATGTATTGTATCGACTCATATCACTTGGCTATTCTTGCACGACTCATGTCGCTCGAATATTCTTGTATAATATTCTGGCTCTGCATCGAGTAGAAGCGCTTACTACTGTTACTAATACATGCATATACTTCTGACATGCTCAAATATGCACCGGAAGTCTCTGATCGTGTATATTACTTCTTCTTAGTTGATGGCGGTGGTGTATTCATCGGCACACACATAAATTCAGGGTATCTATTTCTTTGGTACACGTATCCACTCAACACAATTATGTATATCTATCAAAACTTGACAGAGATTTACAAAGCGGGATGTGTATGTACATGCACTCAGATCTACATATAACTGAATTATGTAAATACGAGTTAAATACACTGACATACGAAGTCGCCGAGGCGCTCATTGTTGTGTGCAGGTGTGGGTGGCATCTTGATGGTTGACTCAGATCCACTGCTGACTTTGTTGTAAACTTAAGATTATACGCTGCAGTCGCGCAATCGAATAACGGCACAGATCCCAGATAGACTATGCTTTAATGATATCTGATAGCATTATATCTAAGCGAAGATTATCAAATAAAGGGCTGATACTGGTGCGCATGCACTACTTCTTTAGATTGTACATTGAACTTGCCATATACATGCACAGCTTAGTTCATGAATACCGATTTGGCTATACCATCCGACATATCAATACCAAGTGCGCCTTGTACGTTGCAAAGAAGAGTAACTTCAGGCGCTCTGAAAACAACTTCTCCAGCCACCTCTGTGTGTGTGTACAAAAAAAGTCAAAGGCATAGAGCATAGCAGTGGACTCACAATCACATACTTGATCAGTTAATGGATTGAGTGCGAAATGTTAAAGTGTACATCCAAAGCTTTTGAGATTGGTGATCTGATTGGTCCGTCCCGATAAGCGATTCTCAAAATGTACATTTTACGTAATCAAGCCGTCGTTAAGGCTCAAATATTACGAGGTGATAGAACAACGGGTTTAAATAGACAGCTGATCAAGTGATGGCGTCACGTTTATAGATGGTAGTAATACGGGTTCATCAGTTTCAGTACTTGCGGGAACTTCCAACGAGCTGGTTTCCGACTATTATTGAATCAATCAGATCTTGTTGGAAACTATTTTTTTAAGAACAATATATGAACATAGCCGACCTTAAAAAATCGTATTTTTAAAAATGTCGTATTCTAAATACTGACGAGTCCGTAGTTCTTTTGACATCCATTCGTTCAGGGTTACTTCTGACCAGTAAGAGGTCTAATATTACAGAATAAGATCTATTTCACCAATCCCATAAGCCTTTGGTATACAATGTCTTTATTTAATTTGATACTTTTTAAACAGTATTTTACCAGTAGAAGAGCAGGACAATATGAAAGTTTTGGCGCCTTTTTCTCATACTTATATAAAAAACCCCTAAAAAATGTCAATTTCTTTTCAATGTCATTGAGGCTTAGACTCATCAAATACATAGCCTCCTCTCTAGAGGCTATAGGTAGTAAGGGATAGAACATCCACACATCTTCAAAAAATACATCATAATAAAGTCAGCCATGTTTACACTGTATTAGTAACACTAGTCCAGTAACTTGCACTACGATATGATGGGGTCTACAATCAGAAGAGGTACCTTGATAGTACTGGAAGGCTGCGATCGCAGTGGCAAGTCCACACAGGTAAGAAACGTAGTGCTTCTCACTGTCAGTTTCTTCGGGAACCCAGATCGGAGTTGAATTAGAGCTCTCATCGTGGCCCAACATAAGTTCGATTATTTCTTTCAGCTCTGCCTCGTATAACTTGTACGGATGTTTTTTTTAGTAATGTAGACATAACAGCGTTTCACGTCTCTGAAGTTAACCCAATGACCCTATGGACCACATGCTTAGCGGCGTTGGAAGTGTCTTAAACATATATACTTCATACAAAATCTTGTCGAACATTGGCCAGATATAAAGTCTTGTCAATTTCTAGCTTTATATTCTTATGTATCTGGTCTTTTCAATTACATGTAGGCTATAATTAAAATATATAGTACCCTTTCACGCTATTCGCAGTGTAACTGTTGTATTCTGCTCCACCCCAAAAGCAATTGTGTGCGTAGCTTGGCGCAACACGTACTTGCATATCGTAAAATATGATCATCGCTATATAGAGAAAGTGGCTTCAAAATTGGGTTAGTACGTACAAATCCACAGATAAAGTTCATTGTGTATTTATACCTCGATTGTTTTATACTATATATGTCAGTAATAAAATTCGTATAACCGTTTATACTTTCAACGAACATCTGTACAACTAGACATCTATTTAGAAAACAAAAATGGTGTCTGCATGTTTTATATATATTATATACATATTTGAATATTTATATATACTCTTATGAACAGTATCTTACTTGATCAAACAATCCCGACCACAATAATATTTAGATCACATTTGTCAAAAAAATGGTGCAATATTTGATTTCAAAAGATATA
>NW_014040242.1:35543-38875 GCF_001186125.1 Sphaeroforma arctica JP610 | reverse complement strand
CCTCGCCCCTTCTGCTACTCATACCTAGCCTCTTCTCGGCAGGCGCGCATGCTAGTGGACAGTCTAACGCAGGAGGGCCATCCCTCTAAGCTCATGCGCTTTCCTGATCGCACCACCACACTTGGTAAAACAATCAACGACTACCTCACCAGTGCTGTGGAGATGAGTGACCAGGCCATCCACTTACTGTTCTCTGCTAACAGGTGTGTGTAAACGGATTGTGTGTGTCGGAAGGTACGATACTTGTTCAGGGGCATCATATTGTGTGTGTGTATGTGTGTTTATGTATGTAAGTATGTTTTTATGTGTGTGTGTGTGTGTGTGTATGTGTGTGTGTGTTTGTGTGTTTTCGACTGGGCAAAACATATACAGACTACCTCGCCAGTGCTGAGTGCTGTGGAGACGAGTGATTAGGCTATATACTTGCTATGCTCGGCCAACAAGTGCGTGTAATGATATGTTATGCCAAAAAACCCCTAAACCATAAAACCTATCAGAAAGACCCTCAAACCCATCTGATCTGAGTCTGCAGTTAATATACTCTGCTTTAAGAACACAGCACGCTGCTGACAGTAGTGGAATTAACCTGAGAAACTATATCTGTGTACAATGCTCTATAGACTGCCCCTGCCACGCGTGACTATGAAAGGTGTTGTATTTCTAACCCTAAAACCCTAGAAAAATACAACCCTAGACATCGTACACTTTCATGGCCCTGTATCAGTGTCGCCGTGTCAGCGTGTACAAAACGTGTCCCAAGTTACGACACACTACTTGTGAGCGACCGTGCCAATTCTTCATAACCATTGCAGGTGAAAACTGAGCCTGTGAACATGGTTTTAGGGTTTTCTAACCCTGAATCGTGAACTGTCCTGTCCTATTTGCACTATGCAATGCCTCGTAAGACTTGGTTATTTGGGCTTGCCCGTATGAGTAATCCATACTAAAAGGGCAGGCGTGAGCTAAAGTCAAGCTCAACAGGGTCTTGTTTTCCCTCTGATTCTGCCCAATCTGTTCTGAGTGGTTGTGTAGGTGTGGTGGTGCGTGCGATGGTCGTCGTCAGTTGATGTCTGCGTGTATGGTTTGATGTACCGGAGAGGGAGAGTGTTGAGGTTTTAGGGTTTAAGAGGTTTATAGTTTTGGGTTGCTTGAATATCCGCATCCACGCCACAAATAACAGAGATGCCCTATGCAGTGCGAGCTTAGTGTATCGATTCCGTTAGACACTACGGATATAACGCCTGGGTGTAAGCGTTGAACATGACCTGTCGAACGATGCTACGTCCCAGTGCTTAGGGACGTATTCCTCTCGTATCCGTTAACGTACCATACACACGAGAATGTTCACGAGTATCCGTTAACGTACCGTTGTATTGAACAGATGGGAGGCTATGAAGCAAATGGAAGCAGATCTTAATGCGGGGACGACGCTGGTAGTGGACCGCTACGCCTTCTCTGGTGTTGCGTTTACCGCCGCAAAGGTGCGTTGTTTTGCGTTGTGTTGCGTTGTTTTGCGTTGTGTTGCGTTGTTTTGCGTTGTGTTGCGTTGTGTTGTGTTGTGTTGCGTTGAGTTTGGTTGGGTTGGGTTGGGTTGGGCGGGTGCACTTCCTGAGCTGCGCCGACTATAATGTATTGTGTGTAGCAGATTTGAAGATTTAAGATGTTCTGTCATATCCCCCAATCATTATATGTCTCTATGTCGGCGTGTTTCCGTGGAATGAAAACGGCTAATGAAAATAAAGAATCGGATCACCCTAGTCGATACCATCGCTTGGTCTCACTGACATCGGTGTAGTGTGGTTTAGCTTGGGTTTAGGGTTTATTAGCCCAAACAGGAATAGCAAAGACTGCATTGACAAACAGTATATCCTATCGCCTGTACATTCACCACTTGCTCTCAATAGGGATTGGACCTGCAATGGTGTTTAGGGTTTATTAGTCCAAACAGGAATAGCAAAGACTGCATTGACAAACAGTATATCCTATCGCCTGTACATTTACCACTTGCTCTCAATAGGGATTGGACCTGCAATGGTGCAAAAACCCTGATACTGGGCTGTATGCACCAGATGTAACGATATACATGGATCTCCCAGTGGATGAGGCCATGCGAAGAGGTGGCTTTGGTGAGGTGAGTGCGCACTTCTGTTTTGAAACCCAATTGTGCTCATGGGTAGAAAGGTTCAGGGTGTGGGGTGTGGGGTTAAGCGTTTAGAAAGCTAACCTTAAGTCCGTCCCAACTGGTACCGAACCTTTTGATCGGCTGCTTTGCAATTTGTGAGTATTTTCGGACCATTGATACACTTTTGTTGTGCTCGACACTGAAAAACTGAACGTTAACGTAAACGCATACCTATGTCAACTGGCGGAGTATCGGAGTGAGTGGTTGTAGATGCGTTCAAGACGTGGTAGTTGGTGGGCTGCATACGGTCAGAAAGGGTTTTAGGATTCTGACAATAAACCAATTCTTAACGAATATCGTCAAACTGTATACTATAGAACTCAATGAAAATACAGTTTGTAGATGATCACAATAATGTCTTGTGCGTGTAGTGCGCTGTGTGCTGCACCTTGCTGTCAGTAATAGTTTTGTAGAGGCTGGGGTTTAGGGTTTAAGGTTTTAGTATTAAGTTTAAGTAACCCGTTAGCTTTATGCTAGATGATTTTTGGCTGCAACTCGATAGTGCATTGCAAGGTTCACGAGGAGTTGAGTACCGAGATTGAACTTCAATGCCACAGTATTGGCGCAGTCCTGTTTTACCTACAGTACACATTCAGATATATTGATCAAGCATAGACACATAGGCAAGTACGTCAGTCAGTGTTTCTCGGTAGCATTCTTCCGTTTCGATGTATTGAACACAAGAGTGGATGTTCGAGCTTTCACGCCCAGTGACTACTATTGGTCTGAGGCATTTAATAGCGCATATCATCCCCAGCTGATTCCACTCGCACGCAAACATATATAGCTAAGGTCAAGAGAAGATCAATATGCAATAACGGTTTTATTTGCAATACCTAAGCTTTCCGATTAACCGTTGCAGGAACGATATGAGAAAGAGGACTTCCAGAACAAGGTGGGGCAAGTATTTATGCAACTCAGGACGCCAGAGTGGAAGGTGAGCTGATACCGCTTCCAGCGGTTTGGATTATTTGATAAGATTTGTATATGTGCATGTACATACAGGTATATGTATAGTTATGCATATGTTTATGTTTTAGTGTAAATATATATATATATGTGTGTGTGTGTGTGTGTGTGTTATTTATATATATATATATATATATATGTATGTATGTATATTATTTATATACGTATACATATACATATT
>NW_014040242.1:26923-35358 GCF_001186125.1 Sphaeroforma arctica JP610 | reverse complement strand
TATATTCGCATATGTACATGTAATTGTTATTTTATATGGTAGATGTATGTATATGGATATGCATTTGCAAATGTACGTACATGTACTTTTATGTATATGTATGTATATCTATATACATATATATATGTGGAATCTTCAAACTAAACCCCCCTAAAATTCGTACGTATATGGATATCTATATGTATTTATATGTATTACATGTATATGCCTATGTATGTATATGTACATATATATGTTTTATGTATGTGTGTAAGTGTGTAAATGTATATGTATATGTATATGTATGTATTATGTATACGGATATTTATGTAAATCTATGAATTTGTCTACGTGTGTAATTGTATGTGTATTCCGTAGTCCACAAGGAACTTATTGTGGCCGTGCTGTTTTACACGCTCAGGTGTGCCTGAGGATTATGTGATGTGTGTGTGTTCGTGTCATCATATCACTCTACTTTCCACCAGTTTTGTATGGTCTTTGTAACGTAAATTTATTTTTTGTGCTTGTGCATAGAATGTCTATGCTAACCTATGCACAATGCGTTACCAGACGCGGAGCTATTTTTGTCTGTTAGTGCTCCTTATATCATCCGCAGCTACATATAAGGCGTTTACCCTCGCATATAAATGAAATTGAAATCAATAGCAACTTCCGGTGTTAATTCACTTGTGTTCGGATACGTTTATTCTATCCCGTTACTACCCTTGCTCAATGGTGATTGCTCACAACCATACAGATTGTTGACGCAAGCCCATCCATCGACTCTGTGCACACCACACTTTTAGATATAGCGAAAACAACGATAGACAGAGCAGCCAAATCTCCACTGCAGAGGCTCCAGTGGTAATCAAAAGTAAATTAACTTAAAAACGTTCACCTTTATACCTTCTCCAGTATCAACCATTCCTTTCGTGCCCCGTTGCACATGCTTGTCATTGGAAATTGTTGGGATAACTTTGTTATATACTGCAAGATTGCCAGGATACTTTGGATGATGAATAATAGTATGACCACATAACAATAAACCCCTAAAACCTTAAAACCTAGTTGAGCAGGTGTATAATTCAGAATGCTATGAAGCAGGCCTTATTACGAATTGGTGCAGTGTGCCAATTATTGTAAGGTTGCAAGGAACCGATTTAAAGGGAGTTTTAGGGTATTAGGGTTACAAATATTTAAAGCAAGAACCCAAAAATTGTGACAAGTGGTTTGTGACGCATTGCATAAAGTTCAGTTCGTTGCAGACACGAGTAAAATAGCTCCCCGTCCTCGTAGATTCTCACTATGGCAGAGACTCGAGATTTTTGGTTCCCTTGTCATCCATGATATGATATGATACAAATAAGTCTTAGCGATAAGATCGGTGAAGTTGTTTAGTCGCGAGCGTTATAAACGAATACGAGAGATAAAAACCGCCGATTCAGCAATCGAGATATTTAATAAATAAAAAATCCTTAAAAGTCTCGACTGACACGGCTCACAATAAATATTTCAAGCCGACTTCTTTCATCTGAATATTCATCCATACTAGTCAATACTTTGACTCGTCTTTTTCATCGCGCTATATCAAAATTACTCGTTTTTTCTTATGAAAATTGAAGTTTTGGCGAGCCTTTCTCTGACTGAGAACTAGTCATCCGAATACCTGATGCTAATGCGCAAGTCTCTTGTAGTCCACGCCTCAGTTTTGCACTGCGACGATATGACATTATGTAGTCTACCAGGTAGGCCAGCTTGCAACTAACGTATTGCGTATACAACGCAGAAAGACCATCTGTCTGTCAAAGCCCAAAATCAATGTTTTCCGTAGTATTAATAGCAACAAACGACGGTTGTTGGGATCTGGTCAGCGTACGTGTCACCAAGTCCGTAATAGCAGACGACTCATTGGGCACAATCATACTCAAACCAAAATGGACAAATATATATATGTTTGTAACCATAGTGATACATAGGCCCACCTCATCGCACCAAACACTTACTTTTTTAAACAGGCAGCCGTTACCATACTACCCATATAGGATACTGGGTTCGTCAGTCGCTATTTCTTTAACTAAACCTAACCACTAAAGATCTAATGTGGATATTAAAGCGATGTCTTGAAGTCAATTCAGTCATCACCCGTGTGTGTGACAACTTTAAACCTGAATTGCAAGTCCCGGCACAGTCGGTATATTGTGGATTGAAATCCTTTCGCTCAGCACTCGGCCAAATAAAGGAGTGTCATTCCCAAACGGTACACCTATTGCACTCTATGGGACAATGAAAAATATACACGCAAGTAAAAGTGGACCAGCCCTTAGATACTTATCTTCACAGAAAGGTTCTTGCTTCCAAACCAGTAGAACCTTCTCACCCTAGGAGTTAAACAGTTGTAAACTGATAACCTTGATTGACTAATATATGTGTATATAGTATTTCTAAACATACACGTGCGTGAAAGCTGATTTCCAGGAATAAACGCACATATGTATTGGGCATGAATATGACACACAAGGTGACAATGTACATTATGTAGATAAACTTTAAACTCCAACTGCTTTTTCTGTGCAGGTCCATCACCAATTTTTGTTATCTTCACACCGTCGTCACTACAATAATGATGTTTACTTTCATGTCGAGGGTCTAAGCCACAATACATTTTATTCAGTTAGCACTATGACCTTGCCGCTATAGACAGGTCGTTGAGGCTAACTAACCAGTGCGATGTGGTTAAACAAGAATTAGTTATGTTCTGTCTGCGGTTTTCATGCGTCTGGCCCTCGAAAGTACTGCGTGGATCGCACAGTCAAAATCTCGTCCGACAGTGTTGGGGCAATTTGCGGCATTCTACTGGTATCGCGTTGCCTTTTTTCTCGATTTTGCACATTGTCGTTCATTTCTATGTTGCAAAGATACGTTATTTACAGCAAACAATTTGTTTGCATATAAATCATCTTACAACCGCTACAAATGTCCGAGCTCTCACTTCAGCTTTTCTTCGAGTCAAGGACATGTGTCTCTCGGCATAGGTTTATCATTGAATGCGAACAACTTTGTCCAGAGTGAGTCTTTCGAAAGATTTTAGTCGGCTTTAGAGGTATAGGGTTTCAAAACAGCTGCGTAATGTAATGTCCGCTAAATAAGTATCTCCCAAGTATTCTTACGCTCGATATGAAAATAGGTAAGCGAATTGGTGAAGGGGTGCCTCATTACAACACTCAGACTAGGCACTACTTAACCGGTCCGTAGTTGCGAGTTTATCATCTACATGTTTTTATTTAAGCATTCTACTACGAGGCTGTTTTAGCAGTGCTACATTTATCAGCGTTTTTGTATCAGAATGTATTCTTCGTTTGAATTTCTATCATATGCAGTACACGATGTATAGCGTACGGTATACGGCGATATACGTCAGGCCGATATATTCATCACTGTAATACTGTATTATCCCCACCACTCATATAAGAACCGCTTTTCACTTCTATTTCACCCTCTTGGTATTGCCAGCCGCTGCAGTGTAATTCTGCGTCCAGGTATCTTTTTCACTTGGCAATGCTATTATAGTATTTTATGGGAAGAAATTTACTATATGTGTATTATCACATCGATGGCATCATGGCCAGGACTTGTTCGTATTGTGATCTAAACGTTCCTACTTCTGACCTTTACTTGGTCTCAGTTGTGCCCAGCTTTGCACCCCCTATTTTTTGCTGTCAATGTATATTGTCTTGTGCAGCGTTAGGCTATTTTGGGCAGATGTGCTGTGTCACACGTGGCTACTATATGTATAAGCCATGTTTCCTTAGACATGAGAAAATAAACTATGAGTACCTATAATTCCTCGGAAAACCTCACCGCCCTATTTGCTTTGACCGTGTCCTTCTCAGTTCAAAGGTTTTTGCAAAGAGTCATACTTTCCGTCAATGTTGTTTATGCATCTCGTCATCCATATTGTCATAAATTTATTTATCTTGTGACTTCGTACGATCGAAGTAGGTTTCAATTTTCATCATACAGCAGACCGATGATCACACAATCAACATATGCTATTGCTAAGCAACTTGTAGGCCAGCAGATATTTGTGATTGTTGTATGGACCTTTGTTTCGCGCATGTTGGCAATTATACGATGCACTTGTATCGTAAACTTACAGACATACGATGCTCGTCGCAAGCTTGTGAATGCGTTCGGACTTTGGGTAGGATTCACACAAGTTATTTTGTCTGTGAAGACAATGTGCATTGTAAATAGCCATGGCGAAAAGTGTCTAGACGAGCTATAAAAAATAAGTGTTGGCGTGTTGGCGATTCAGATAGACTCATTGATTTTTGTATGAATGGTGCGACGAATCTATATCATTGTTCCCTAATATCTAATTTGTACAGTATTACATAGAACCATGATCCTTTATTCCCAACATTACTTCCATAGCTAGAACAATCCAAAGAGTTTCTAGGCAAACTATAATAGGAACACCGTGGTGTCACTTCTTCCTGTACTTTTTTTGGCATATGTGAAATACTTGATGACACCAAAAGGAAATCGATTCCATTTCCACTAACCGTGTTTCATATTAAAGCCAACCCTCCTATTGGACTAAATTCAAGAATCAGAACACTTCCTGTCTGACTGCAGGAACAAATACACAACCTGTTTTGGCTTCTTGGGCCTTCTCTACAGAAAAAATAAAATAAAATTGATACTTGTATCGAGAGACCGCGCTGACAGATTGTTAGGACCAATTTTGATATATTCTCCACGAGCATTATATATTCCGAATCAAACCTCACATCAATACAAGTTGCATCTCGACTGTACAACGCTACTATGTATTGTGCTTAAGATCAACCGACAAGGCCACATCAACTACCCGTATCATAATTACAATTGAAATATCATGCCTTAGACTGCGTGCAATTCGGAGACAACTCAGACAATTAAGATATCACACCGAGAGCGTCGCCGTTTGAATTTGCGCTTGTGGAGCAGATACAAGTTTCCATATGTCATTACCAGGCCAATGCCAGACATCGTACACGCCTCAACGCCTTCTAAGGCATAAGTTACACCATAGAGCTGACGGATCTTTACAACAACAAATGGGTGTGTTTTTCTAGCAGAAGTGAAAGTTCGTATTCGGGTAACATAATATATATATAAATGTAGCGTCTCAGAATATTTGCTTCTATAACACAATTGTAATTGTGATGATCAAGGTATAAAGAATGGAGAAACGGTCCACGAAGTGTTTAGCTTTTAATTTAATTTATTTATTTGGGGCGACCTATGCGTAATAACTAGGGGAAACCAGCATATCAGTTAATACAGACAACTGGTCGTCAGTAAATTGGCTTTTAAGTGTGTGCCAGTTGTCCTGATGTGTCCGCCGGAAGTCCGATAGCGTTGTTTTGACTGTGCTCTGTGTAATACCATGGGCAAAGGATACGGAATGACAGAGATTACACCAGTTGCAGGAAATAAATCGGCACGCGAAACCAAAATTCATAGTTAACCCCAAAACCTGAAAATAAAAATCGGACACAAGCAGCACAATGCTAAAAATAAATAAACGTGATATTTACACCGAAATTAAAAAGAATCACTGCACACGCAGTACACTGACCGCCTCACATCTTAAGCCCACGATCAAATCTGTTCCATTAATTTCCAAACTATCGGAATAAGGCATCGATCGCAGTGGATATTAAACATCTAAATAGAGCGTTACAACAGCAGACATTGCATTGCCTCAGAGCTCAAGGCACATACTCGGATGGGTTCGGGGTCAGCAATGTGGTCTCCAAGCTCACACAACAACTCGGGCACAAAGGCTGGCAGTTTATAGGGATACGCCAGTATGCACGCCGACATTCCCAACACCCCCCCATGCCGGGTGATGAAGTCAAGGGACCGTACCCCTCCACCGCCGGCACTGTGCAGCGACTGACTGCTGTTGGATCGAGTGGTTTGGGTCATTGTGCTGAGTGAGGCGCTGCTACTGTTTCCGTTGGTGCCGTTGAGGTTGCGTTTGGGTAAGGGTGTGTCGGCCATTTCTCCGAACTTTTGGTTGAGCTCATCCACCTTCATTCGCCCGTCACACCTGAGGTATGTAGGGTTTAGGGTTCGGAACATATGCGGGATGTTGGTTTGGATCCTTGACAGAAGGAATATTGAATTGCGGACGCCCTACGCACTATCCAGTTATCAAAACCAGTCGATAAGATTAATCAATCGGACCAGTCATGAGAATAGGTTTAATGACCAAGACGCACATGGCACAGCTAAGAATATCATAAAGCACACGTGCCGTCCGCACCAATGATTCTGTGGCAAAGCGCCGTATAGTATTAGGAAGTAGGGTTTACTAAAAACCCTAAACCGAATTCTCAATATACTCTACACGAACGCTTGTACTCAAAGAGTCGTTCGATGTCCGAGAGAGCACATCACGGTCACCTGCCAGCGCAGTCTGCTGCACAACACACAGCCACGTAGTACTGAACGATACATGCAGCGTAACATCACAGACCCAGACACTCTGATGAAAACCCTAGTTGAAACGATCCGTAAACCGATCGTGCTACTTCCTTCAAGTAAAGCTGCTGATTGATTATGATGTTTAAAATCTACAGCATGTGTGTCAATTTTTACGAATATACCTACATTCTATTCTGTGGCACTTACATTCAGCTACTGAGCATTCACGAGAAATCTCATACACACACACACACACAGAGAGAATATATATATATATATATATATATATCGTGTATACCTTAGTAATCCGCCAATGGTATCGGCCGCAGCAGACCTGACCTCCACCTGCACATCAATCAGTAGCTGTGTCAGCAACACCCCCACCACACGATCCAGCAGCGTCTGGTCTAAGTGGAACAGATTGCGGAACACCAGCGACTGCAGCGTATGCACAATGCTCAGTCGCGATCGCCACTTGTGCGCCTGTGCCTGGTCACACAGCGTGTGTACTACCACGGCTAAGTCCTTCGGCATGTACTTGGTGTTGGCTATGTAGTGGATGCAGCTTTTGGCCAGGATGAGTACCTTTTCGTCGTGGCCTTGGTCCATGACTGTCAACAGCGTCTCCATGATGAGAGGGATGCTCTCTAGCAGTGCGTAGACACACCCCGAGTGGAACTGCAGCGTGAGCCACGTCAGTACTGTGGGGAGTACGGGCGAGGACGGGGGGGATGTGTTAGGTATAGGTGTATGTGCATACACACCCAGATGATATATATATATATACTTATGTTGTATGTATGTATATACACATACAAATAGTATATGTATACGTAAGTTGTATGTACATACAATTCTGGATATTATATATAAATATACATATTCCAGATACAGTACAGGGTTGGTGAACTACTCATACACACAATGAGGCACCACACCAAACAGCCCACACATTAAGAGACTACCACACCAAACTACCCACACATTAAGAGACGCACTACGGGAAAACGATGGCCACACCAAACAAACTGGTAGCCCAGGCGGAGTGCATGGAGTGTCAAATACGTCATCCT
Organism: Sphaeroforma arctica JP610; assembly: GCF_001186125.1. Taxonomy (NCBI): domain Eukaryota; class Ichthyosporea; order Ichthyophonida; genus Sphaeroforma; species Sphaeroforma arctica. The sequence continues at coordinate 27,826 of NW_014040242.1, read as the reverse complement.
AAACCCTAAACCCTTTATTGACGATGCAACTCAGCTAACCGTAGAACCCTGAAACCCTAAACACGCACCGCACCGTACCTGTTTTGAGACGCTGTTCTGACTCGGGAGTGCCTTCGTCCAGTGATACTTCCTCTTCTACTGAATGAGGGAAGGGTCACTGGTTAGTACAACTGCCACATATGCACACCCGTGTATATAACAAATGAGCACACACGTGTATAACACATGAACATGCACGAGACAAGTACATTCATGGCACGGTCTAAATCCATCGCCAATTGATCCAAGGATGAAACCCTAAACCTTAAAACAAGGGGTGTGGGGAAGACGACTCGCAAGTTACCACAGTCGCTATACGTTAAATGTGTGCCTATACGTTAATTAATACAAGGCATTGCCTATTAGCCTTAAAAGAGTCATAGTTACCGCAGTCGCTATAAGTTAAATGTGTGCCTATACGTTAATAAATAAAAGGCATTGCCCATTAGCCTTTAGGGGGTCATAGTTACCGCAGTCGCTATAAGTTAAATGTGTGCCTATACGTTAATTAATACAAGGCATTGCCCATTAGCCTTTAGGGGGTCATAGTTACCGCAGTCGCTATAAGTTAAATGTGTGCCTATACATTAATTAATACAAGGCATTGCCCATTAGCCTTAAGGGGGTCACAGTTACTGCAGTCGCTATAAGTTAAATGTGTGCCTATACGTTAATTAATACAAGGCATTGCCCATTAGCCTTAAGGAGGTCATGGTCGCATAGTCCCTCAACACAGCGCAAATAGTTACGACACGAGTAGACCACCCACACACAATCAATCGCATGCCCACGCATGGGACAACATCAGCCCAACAGACCCCCTACTAAACCAACAGATGGTAGACGTTCACATACACTCTCAGC
>NW_014040242.1:23366-24701 GCF_001186125.1 Sphaeroforma arctica JP610 | reverse complement strand
GTGTGTGTGTTGTTGTTGTATATATATATATATATATATATATATATGTATATATATACACATATATATATATATATATATATGTATATATATACATATTTATATATATACATATATACATATATATATATATACACATATATATTTAATGCAAATGCACCCCCAAGATATAGTGTACAACCCAAGACCTTAAGTATATACATGTACACCCCTGAACCCTAGAGACAGAGACTGAAACACACCTCCTGATCTAGAGCGGCGATGAACTTTTCCACATAGTGCTCGTCCGAGAAGCGCTTTCGAATCGCCTCCTCCGCATCAGTGCGCACTCCAGCATAAGGACCCTCTGCACAACGCATGCAAGTGGAAGTACGGTGTAGGGTTTAGGGTTTAGAGTTTAGCATTTAGCGTTTTAGGGTTTGTGGAAGAAAGGCAGCACCGGCAGGGAATATGATCGAGTGAGTGGACAAAGTGTTCTAACGGTACATGCCACCCAACTGACAGGCGACATCAACGCCACCCGTGACGCACCTGCACCCAAATAATAGGGCACTCCCAGGGTCGAGGTCTGCCATCCAGCCCAATTCTTGTCCACAAACACTGTGCGCTGGTACTCTTCTTCAGATCTAGGTGCGTGTTCTGGGTCAAACATTCGCTCTCGCCTACAAAGCGAAACCAAACAGTCAATGCGCACTGGTCAGTTTTATGAACACCTCAGGTAGAAAACGTTAAGATGTCAGCAGAACCAAGGACACCTTACATAGACTATACAACCATGTCAATAGTACGTACACCTTAAGTAGAAAACGTTAACATGACAGTAGTAAGAAAACCATAGATAAACTACAACACTAAATCATAAAACCCAAATAATTGATAGCATGGACCCATTGAGCTCAAGCCAGTAACAACACAGAGACACTTGCGGCAGAGGTGGCACTCCATTGATTCAATGCGCAGCAACTATGCAGAAATAAGAGTAGACCCTAAACCCTACAAACACAGTCCAAATACAGATACATTAGGTATGGATGTATGTTGCCCAAATGTAGTGCAGGGTAGTGTGCACACCTTTGGAGTGCCTGAGGTTCTGAGAATGTGCCCCAATGTTTGTTCGTGACCTTTCGGCGTTGGCAGTAAAGTATCGTCTGTGGCAAATGGGAAATTGGTATTTGTAGTTGAATGTTGTTTGAGTGAGTCAGGTCTCTGATGAAGAATGACATGGCTGGGCTGGATGCAAATCCAAAACTGTATACACCCACATACAGATGTAGATATAGATATAGGCATAGATATACAGATATGCATACACACACACACACACACATATATAAA
>NW_014040242.1:19017-22588 GCF_001186125.1 Sphaeroforma arctica JP610 | reverse complement strand
ATAAATATATATATCAGTCGACATCCACGCACTGGTACGTGGTAAAGGACCCTGCCAACCCAAGCACACACACAACGCATCATACAACGCATCAGAGTGTGCGTAAGATAATCAAAGACACACCTCCAGCGCATTAAGGGCCACGCGTCTCAGAACAATCATGTCACTGATGCAACCATCCAAGTACCACTCTACCACATCCACTGGCGGCTGCTCATCTGTGCGCAACAGCATCACCAGACACGACGACATGATCTGCCAAATAAGGGAGACGACGAGTAGGGAATATGGTAGGTAATGAGGGGGAATGAATAGAAACATGCAGATCCCTAAACCTTAAGGTAACATGATCTGCCAAATATGGGAGACGCCGAGTAGGGAATATGGTAGGTAATGAGGAGGAATGAATACAAACATGAAGAACCCTAAACCCTAAAGTAATGCTTGGCCGGTAATGTCGACAGATGAATACAAACACACTAACACCGAAACTGTAAATTAACACCTGGTCTGTAATGAGGGCAGAATAACACAAACATACTCAGTCCTAAACCCCAAACTGCATACAATGTAGATGCACAGCCACAAATCTGATTGACTAGAACTATTAACCCTAAAGCCATAAAACCCTCAAACTCCAAAACCCTACCAGCTCGTATCGCCAATGAAGCGTACCACCACGGAGGAGTAGCACAAGGGTATTAAGCAACTCACGATAACTGTGGGAGTAGTACAGAAGAGCAATTAGTGGGCCGCATCAATCAACTAATAGCCACTAATATCCCATTTGTTTAAAATTATATTCAAAACAATAGTATGAGCGAAGTGATGGTGTATGCAGACATAGTGAATGAACTAATAGCCACTAATATCCCATTAGTTTAAAAGGTCGGCAGAGTGAAAGTATATTCAGAACAATAGTATGAGTGAAGTGGTGGTGTTTACAGACATAGTGAATGAACTAGTAGCCACTAATTTCCCATTAGTTTAAAAGGTCAGTAGAGTGAAAATATATTCAGAAGAAAAAATTGAGCAGAGGAGTGGTATATTTAGGAGTAGCGTAGTGCTTTCAGGGTTTTAGGGTTTAGTATGGTGGTAGGAATTTCAGAAGAATAGTGTGAGCGAAAAGGTACCTCGGATGCAAAGCATGAAGCACAACGCATGACAATGGGCGATAAGATATATACCATACGCTAGGTTTCCCAATGCAATGTATGTGCACATGATATACAAGTACAACATGCGCAGATGGTGCCAGCAAAGGAGCTGGGAATGGCAGAGTCAACCAGCACAACCAATACAAGCATGAATACAAAGATGCATGCAAGTAATGATACAAGCATAAATCCACAACATAAATATAAGAAATAATACAAGTAATAATACAGGTATAAATACAAGTAATAATACTAATACAAGTATAAATACAAGTAATAATACAAGTGTAAATACAAGTAACAATACAAGTAATGATAAGAGTATACATACAAGTTATAATACAAGTATAACCAAAAATATAAATACAAGTAATAAGAGTATAAATACAAGTAATAATACAACTATAAACACAAGTATAAAAATACAAGTAATAGTACAAGTATAAATACAAGTAATAAAACAAGTATAAATACAAGTAACGATAAGAGTATAAATACAAGTAATAATACAAGTATAAAACAAGTATGAATACAAGTATGAATACAAGTAATGATAAGAGTATAAATACAAGTACTAATACAAGTAATAATACAAGTAATGATAAGAGTATAAATACAAGTAATAATACAAGTAATGATAAGAGTATAAATACAAGTAATAATACAAGTAATGATAAGAGTATAAATACAAGTAATAATACAAGTAATGATAAGAGTATAAATACAAGTAATAATACAAGTAATGATAAGAGTATAAATACAAGTAATAATACAAGTAATGATAAGAGTATAAATACAAGTAATAATACAAGTATAGGGTTTAGGGTTTAGAGTTTAGTGGGTGTTGCCACATACCTTTCCAGTATTCTTGCATTGGCTTCGCGTGCCTTGACTAGTCCGTGCGCAATGATGTCATCGCTCAGCGGTTGCGTACGAATGTCTTCTGCTCAGTGCAACGCATTCGGAGGAGAAATGAGTCACAACAACAGACCACAACATGACCCGCAGAGGAGTGGAAGAACAACCATACTGATTGTGAATATGGTTTATAAATGAGGTTTGTAAATGGGGTTTGTGATGGGGTTTGTAAACGGGGTTTATAAATGGGGTTTGTAAATGGGGTTTGTAAATGGGGTTTGTAAGTTTTAGAAACGCTAAATGATCCGAGCGTTTGTGCGAAACCATGCAGACACACATCCACATCTATACAAACACAGGTGAGCGCAGCTGATGCACAGAGCTTTATGAGAACGGAATGAGTAGGAAGTGAACGGAATGAGAACGGAATGAAAGAGAAGTGAAGTAGACGTAATAGAGACGATACGAAAACAGCGAAGGAATCCCATTGCGTAAAACGGCAGCAAAGGGTCTGTGAGTCACTAGTCACTCCAACCCACCGACATAACAATAAACCCTAGACACTAGCCCTAAACCTCTGCACCTCAAAACACCACAAAGACAATAATTGAAGTGATAACACTCGCTGATCAACACCTTCCCAGCACACCAACGGAGACAAACCCAAGCTTTAACACTAATCAATACATAAGAAAACCTGGACCCCAAAACCCTAAACACTAGCCAATATATTAAACCAAATATAACACTTCAAGCTATGGCTCTGGAGAACCACACCACACCACACCACACCACACCAAACCACATCCCATCCCATGACATGACATGACATCATATCACACTACTTAACATCACTTCACCTGCAGCCACGCGTACGGTGTCGGGGACTGAGTTGTCGAGCGACAGCGTACAGTACTGCACAGCCATCTGCACAAACAGTTTGGAGATCATTGTTTGAATGGAGGCCTTGTCCTCGTTCTGAGACCTGCACACACACACACATGAGGAGCAGAGTGAGGTGTGAGAGCGCTGGTTAATTGTTAGGTGAGAGTAGATGTAGTAAAACGACAGCCAGCATGCGACAGACGATATCCATCATACGACACGCGATAATCAGCATGCGATAAAAGACATGCACAATACGACACGCGATAATCAGCATACGACAAAAGACATGCACAACACGACACGCGATAATCAGCATACGATAAAAGACACGCACAATACGACACGCGATAATCAGCATACGATAAAAGACACGCACAACACGACACGCGATAGTTGGCGTACCCGCACATAGCCGTCAGGGCCTGTCGCATGCGCGTGAAGTCTCTGATCATCATTCGCCCAAAGATGCGCAGGTTCAACAGCGTAGCACCACCCTTGACAACACAGTCGTGACCATCCGCCGTCACTTCGTCACCCGCACTTATCCCGTCCATAGGAGCCGCTGCATCAGAGGCCACAGCCCCATCGGTGTGCGTATGTGTATGCGTAGGTGTGGGTGTGGGTATGTCTGTATCTAACTGTGTTGGTGATGACTCATTGGGGTGTGT
>NW_014040242.1:2515-10244 GCF_001186125.1 Sphaeroforma arctica JP610 | reverse complement strand
TATATTAATATATATATATATATATATATGATACATACATGTATCGGATATATAAGCTCAGAACAGTATATCTAAACTTCTAACATACAGGATCGTAGTGGTGGATATTACCAGCTCTCAACTTGCGAAGCAGACCATGAATTTTAGAGAGAGAGAAAATTGTAACACGCATTTGTCCGTTTATCCATAGCACACCCAAAACCCATACCGTAAACGACGGGCCGCTTATGTCCTCAATCCGCACGCACTGCAGCACAGAGCGGTAGAACTTGAAGGTGGTCTCTGTCTTGATGGGGTCGTTGGGGTCAATGCCTGGCAGTGACAGCATCAGCAGATTGACCAAATGCTCACCCCCCGACGGATAGACCGATTTACTGCACTTAGGAACAATGCGAGATGACCGTTAGTAAACCTTAAAACTCAAAACCCTAAAACACATTACCCCTAAAATCCAAAAGCAATGCTGGACGTTAGTGTACGCCCACAGGATAAGCCAGGGATATTGACCATATTAGTAAACCCTAAAACCCTGAAGCAATGATGAATTCTAAAACCCCACCCCAAACCACGAAAGCAATGCTGGACGTTGGTATATGTGCACATACTATGCACATGTCCTACTACCGTTAGTGTACGTGCGCACATATGTCATATGAAGAACTATTCTGATGGACCAGAGAGGTAGGAAACACCCTTATTCCTAAAACCCAGCACATCACACAGCACATAGGGTGGTAAACCTAAAACCCTAAAAACTTACGAAAAACATAACACCAACACACGAAAAACCATACCTAAGTAACGGCCTGGCCACAAAGCACAGACAGCCCAAAGCCGCGAGTGTCTGGTGAGACTCAGTAAGCGTCTGTAGTGCAGGATACACACTCTCCAACAACTGCGGCAGAATAGCCTCAGGACAGATGTACGCCAACAGCTTATGGGCCAAGGCAGAGGTCATGACCATACTATGCGACTTAGAGAAGAGAGCCGGTACTAAAACAGGCGACATACTACACACAACAAACAAACGAACGAACGAACGCAGGAAGGAAAGAGGGAGAGAGGTGGGGGAGGTCAGAGATATACATACGAAACCCTAAACCCTCGGTGCAGGAGGTCAGGGACATAGATATAGCGGACAAGCGACACGACGCTTCAGTAGGAAAGCGGTGGGGTGGGCGTATCAGCAACTGAAGGAACGAGAGATGAGGGGTGGACAGGCGAACATCAACCAGTGGCACATTATACACTGGAACGAAACTAACCCTTTAAGCCTAGCACAGTAACACTCTTCAATCTATAAACCCTAAACAGCCCTACAACACCAGCACAGTACGCAAACAACCACTCTCACAAACCCTAAAACCCCCAAAAACCCTAAGCAGTCCTACCAGTCCGCAAAAGCCTTGCGCTGGGGGTCTTGCAGGCGCAGGTGGGGTGGGGTAGGGCACTGTGGCTTTCGCTCCTTCTTCAGCCGATCGCACACCTCAGAGCACAGACAATACAGCACCTGCGCCAGACGACCCTGCCAGGCGCCACTGTTGGAGGGGTGGAAGAAGGACTCGGTAGCACGCAGCAGCGCACGCAGCAGCTCAATGACACGGCCTGGCAGAACGGGGCATGGGGGGAAATGGGACATGGGCGGTCCAAAAAGTATGGAATAGGTTCAAAAAGTATGGAATAGGTCCAAAAAAGTATGGAATAGGGCAAGGGCATAGAAGGGGTGCGTAAAAGGATGATTTATAGAATATTGCAATCCAGGTTTTTATCTTGAATGTACCTTCAGGCGAGAGCAGCCATGCCACGATGGCACACATGCGTTTGATTGTGTGCTGTCCTTCCCCGTCTGGTAATAGCAACACCTGCACCAACAGAACACACATAAAGGATTAACATCCACTGCAACATGCGCAAACCAGCAACATCCTCCATAACATGTACAGCGCATTGCATGTGTCATATTAGTTTTAGGGGTTAAAGGTTTTAAGAACAAAGCATTACATGGGTAATATTAGTTTTAGGGTTTTAAGAAAGTATTGTACGCGTCATGTTAGTAAACACGGAGTCACCTATTCCACAGACATCGGCAACAACGGACCGAAATAAAACAGATACATCGCACCACACAACACTTGAAGACGAGGCAGACATCACCAGCCGAAAACACTGGACTATCATCTGCATGAATTTAGAGGAAACAAACCCAAAAATTGTAAAACCATGACATCCTAAAACTCTCACAGCACAAATCACTAGAACCCTACAACACATTAAAACCCAAAAACCCTAAATGCTCCCACACACCTGTGCACCTGAAGACATTGCTGCGCGGTGGTCTTTTGGTGCGGCACTCGCACCCACAGGCAAGTTAAGTGATGACAAGAACTTATTAAACAGAAAGTCCAAATGAGGCTCAAGCAGCGCATGTACCTCAGCTGTGGGTTGGCCCTGCGATGGAGCCATGAATTGTATACATATGTGGAAAATTAGAAATGAATGTATATGAACCTACATGCATATATTATGGTGGTATAAATACACACATATACATACATACATATATCTACATACATGCATACATACAAACTTACATACATACATGCAAATATATATATATACATACATATATATATATATATATATATACATATACACACATATATATATATATATATGTGTGTGTGTGTGTGTGTGTGTACTCACTCAGACAACCACACGGCATCTCAGTATGTACACATACCGTGATACACTTATTATACACTATACGAACACATGTGCATAAATTAAAATAGACTAGCAATAGACTAGCAATTCAAACACTTATAATGATATCCACATAACATATACAAACGTAGTCATAAGCAGTAACCAGTGTATTTTCTACACATATATGTACCTTTAGGGTTTACAAAAACCCTAAACCGTAGAAACCCTAAACATCTGTGTACCTTGACCAGTCGCGCGATGAGTCTGAGCCACTGACCATTCCACGTGCTGACGTCATCGCGCACCCATCCCCACACATCAAACACCCAGTCCAACCACAGCTCATGGTGCGTGGGCTTTCCTTCGACGTGATTGGTGGGTAAAAATAGAACAAGCCACCCCTGGGCATCGAACAGCACCACGTCGTGTGGACAGAGTTTGGACTGGAACTCGTCCAAGATCTCACGCGTTGCGCTTTCGGGAAAGAACCGCCGCGCAGCCTCAACTAGCTTCACAATCGCTTCAATGGGTCAGTGCGAATGGGAAGAAGACAAACTGTGAGGACTGAGGGAATCTAAAACCCTAAAACCCTAAAACCACATACCGGTGGAGGGTGCCTACTGTAGTAGTACTGAGGAAATTGGGTGTGGGGTTGTACAATTGAGAGATGCAGAGTTGTCAGTTGCGCAGCGGAGAGTGACCAACTGATTGGAACAGATTAAAAAACATGCACACCACCTGCCATTGACATGTGATGTGACGTAAACGCAGGCGCTACTGGTGTCAACAGATGAGAAATCACAACACAGCACACACCCACGGACGACACCGCAGTATATGGCACCACAGACAACTTCCATTGCAAATTGCGCAAGGACTGAGCTCTACACCCAAGTACCAGGGACCAGGAATAAGACTAGGACTAGGACTTAAATTAAAACTAAATATGACTAGGACTAGAACTGAAACTAGAACTAGAACTATGACTAGTACTAAGACTAGGACTAGGACTAGGACTAGGACTAGAACTGAAACTAGAACTAGTGTTAGGACTACGACTAGGACTACGACTACGACTAGGACTCAAATTAAAACTAGATATGACTAGGACTAGAACTGAAACTAGAACTATGACTAGTACTAAGACTATGACTAGAACTGAAACTAGAACTAGAACTAGGACTAGTACTAAGACTAGGACTAGGACTAGAACTAGAACTAGGACTAGTACTAAGACTAGGACTAGGACTAGAACTAGAACTTAAACTAGAACTAGAACTAGTGTTAGGACTAGGACTAGGACTAGGACTCAAATTAAAACCAGATATGACTAGGACTAGAACTGAAACTAGAACTAGAACTATGACTAGTACTAGGACTAGGACCAGGACTAGGACTACGACTAGGACTAGGACTAGGACTAGAACTGAAACTAGAACTATGACTAGTACTAAGACTAGGACTAGAACTAGTGTTAGGACTAGGACTAGGACTAGAACTGAAACTAGAACTAGCGCTAGGACTAGGACTAGGACTAGGACTGGGACTAGGAAAAGAAATATAACTGAAACTGGAACTAGAACTAAGACTAGAACTGGAACTAGAACTAGGACTAAAACTAGGATAGGATTAAAACTAGGACTAGGATTAAAACTAGAATCAGAACTAGAACTGGAACTAGGACTAGAACAAGAACTGGACCTAGACACTCTGACCTACCACTGAGCTACATCTCCCTGACAATGGTACAATGACAGTTAGCAAAAGACCGGCACTGATAGAGTTTTAGGGTTTATACATGACACGGTTAAGCAGCTATTGTTATTGGTGCTCAGCACATGGCGTGGGTGGGTGATACCTGCGCCGTGTTTGTCACGTTGTACATATATGGTAGTCTCTGCCTGACCAAAGTAGATGGTACGCAGAATGTCGTACAGTGGTCGCCATGGCAACTCAATCAGATGCGACGATAAGGACTTTTTCTTTCTGCGGAGTATGCGGGAAAAACAGTGCAGGTGCGTTAACAGCGCGGCAGCACGCGAAAATATGTGCACAGACGAACACAACAATAGATCACACCGACACAGACTAACACGTCATGTAAAGAGACTAACACGTCATGTAAAGTGACTAACACGTCATGTAAAGAGACTAACACGTCATGTAAAGAGACTAATAAGTCAAGTAAAGAGACTAACACGTCATGTAAAGAGACTATCACGTCATGTAAAGTGATGACCACCCTAACACAACAGAAAATCAATACAAAACACTTACAAATCAAATAAACACACACAGCACAACCGACAACACATGACTGCGATGAGTACACAAAAAGCTCACGCAGCACCACTGACTTGCATTCCGTATGCGCCACACACTTTGAGGACACATGTGAATTCAAAGTCAAGACAACATCTCATTCCTTCGATTAAAACCCTATACGCTATAACCCTAGAACAATTGATGGAACGAGCGTGCACTATCATTCGATACACAACGTATCAATAGGCCCGTCCGGCTGTTGGTCGATCTGAATGTCACACAACACATACACTTCTCTTAAGCAAACAGGGCAGTGGCAAAGGAGAACTTACCCATGCGCATGCACGTATGGTCATCATAGGCATAAGCACCACAGACACTGTCTAAATCTCACTCACTAACACAGCCATATGACAGTCACATACACTCACGACCACAGCCAAATGAGTCGCATCCACTCACTAACACAACCAGATGAGTCACATACACTCACTAACATAGCCAGATGAGTCACATACACTCACTAACACAGCCAGATGAGTCACATACACTCACTAACACAGCCAGATGATTCACATACACTCACTAACACAACCAGATGAGCCACATACAGGATCAGTTTGGTCAGGGTGCGTGCAAAGCGCTCTTGCAGATTGAAGTCCAAATTAGGAATAGTCACGAGGCGGTACAGCAGACGCACCAACGGCACCATCTGTTCATGGCTCATGTTACGCTTATGTACCAGAATAAACCTGTAGATAGAAACAGAAGAAACAGGAGCAGCAGAGGGAAGGGGGGGTTAAGTCACACAAGGGAAAGACACTAACACACACACACATACATACATACATACATACATACATACACACACACATACAGAGTATGAACAGTACACACCAACCACCCGCACTAACACACACACAGATACAGAGTATGAACAGTACACACCAACCACCTGCACCAACCACCCAGCAGGAACATTACACACCATCCACATGCATTAAACCATACCCCATGGTCACCTCCACTCAACCGCTAGTGTGGGTCAATAATAACAGTTGCTGATTTCGTACGCCAACTGATAGTTGGGTGTGTGTGTGCGCGAGTGTTGTGCAGCGACTATGTGGCAGTGGGAGGGGGGGGGGGTTAATACAAACCCTAAACCCCTACCACACACAATGTGTGGTGAGACAAAGTGTCCGCAAGTGTTTGGCCTAAACCTCTAAAGCCTGAATCGGTATCCCCATTGTTGTGCGCTTAAACCCTAACTAGCTAAACCCCTAAACACTAGAACCTAAGGACAAATACGTTCGTCGTCTATGAATCACCGTGCATCTCCATACGAACATGCGCACCTTTTCTCATACAGCAGGGTACAGAATTGGACAGGTATCTGTCCTGTCCTGACGGCCCTGCACCACACAAATACTGGTGACACAGCAGACCCTAAAAACCCTAAATCTGGGCAGATCAAAAGTGTGCCACCAAACTCTAGAACTAAGAAATATATAATGAAACCTCAAAACTCAACAAAGACACTGAGCGAGGGCGTTGAGCAGCCCACCGCTGCATGGCGGACATTGCGACTCCAACAGCACCTAAACCCTAATATCCCACGCGATTATATGTGCCAGCCATTCAGACTCAGACGTGAACAAGCAAACGACACCGCACAAGCAAACCAGTCCACATAAACACTAAACACACACACACACACGCGCGCGCGCGCACCCCACATCACACCACAATAAGAATCCAACCAGCAGCACAAGTAGACGCACAGGTGGTGTTGGTGCATATTTGGCAGTGGTTGAGGCGTGCGTGTTGACATACTCGTTGAGGCGCTGCACCCAGAAAGTGGCACCTGGGCTGAGCTCACCCACCAGGACAGCATGGGACAGGCCATCGCACACACCCCGCAACTCCTCCTGTGGCTCATCTGCAAGACAACCCAAGAACACAGGGCAGTCAGCAAACCCCTACCCTACAACCCAAGACATGAGATAGACTACCACGCACTAGCACCGCACAGCAGTCAGCAAACCCCTACTCTACAACCCAAGACACGAGATAAACTACCACGCACTAGAACCACACAGCAGTCAGCAAACCCCTACTCTACAACCCAAGACATGAGATAAACTACCACACACTAGCACCGCACAGCAGTCAGCAAACCCCTACTCTACAATCCAAGGCATGAGATAAACTACCACGCACTAGCACCACACAGCAGTCAGCAAACCTATACTCTACTCTACAACCCAAGACATGAGATAAACTACCACGCACTAGCACCACAGAGCAGTAACGTGAGTCGAAGTGGCCAACGCTCACACGGCATAAACAGAGACATGTGTAAGTAATTAGGATTCAAACGTTAACGTACAATACATACATGACATGCACATGTGTAAGTAATTAGAGTACAAGCGTTAACGTTCAATAGATGCATCACAGGTACAGAGGCATGTGTACGTAATTGAGTTGAGAAATATTTCTCACCTGAATTTATAGAATTTAGTCTGCCAGATTCAAACACAGTGATTCAAATTTAAGTATGGTGGCATATGTCGTCCAACCAAAAAATACAGTAGAATAGGATCACATGCACTAAACTATAAACATATATACATACAGCGTGTGTGTGATTGATTGTGTATACATGTTTGTATATATATAATATGGAATGCTAAATTAAAATAAATATAATTGTAAATATTTATATATATATATATGTTGTGTATGTGTATGTATA
>NW_014040242.1:0-1820 GCF_001186125.1 Sphaeroforma arctica JP610 | reverse complement strand
CAAGTATAGCGTAGACATTTTCATGACACAAAGCACACGGAACAAACCAATATTTTGGATAGAGGCAGTAGTTAGTATGAATGTATTCTTGAAGTTATCGATATGGACATGAACTAAGGGCATATATATGGTGTCTGATGCGTTTTCTCGGCCAAGTCACTGCTGTGCCAAGTCACTGCTGTGCCAAGTCACTGCTGTGACACATTTATAGTGGGAAAAGCCGTTAATAAATTTCAAGAAGAAAAGGCGCTTGATTAGGCTATATATATGATATATAGCATATGTTTGACGTACCTGTTATTGCATTGTAGTATGGAAGATGCAAGTGGAGGTCATGACTGTCGTTCATAGTCTCCATACCCAGCAGATCTACCGTTCTATAGTTGTCGTGATCCTCACACGACTGCGCAGAATCGGCACTCTATCTGTAACAAACGATTTTAAAACAGCGTTCAGTTATATTTACCTTTTAACTATAACTCTCTTGCGGTGAACCACACAGAACAATACTGATTGATAAATAAATAAATTGTGATATTTTATGTATCTCAAAACATATCAGCCATCATCAGCCCATCACACAAAACCCTAAAAATCACTTCCTTCTTTGTTGTTGTGTTTTTTTTTAACAAAACCATTTAGACTACCCCAGGGCCGGGCCCAGTCTCATAGCCTCCGAAATTTATTATTTTAGGCCTATTTTAGCCTCCTGAAAAAAGAACAAGCCTACGTTAGTACGTATTTAGGCCATGAGCTAGAGGGTATTTTTATTTTTGCGAGGAGACTGTACCGAACTGATCTTCTATATATTTTTTGTTGTGACTTCAGACGTCAGACTTGCGGGAACATTTTTTATTAAAAAAATACTTCATTTGGTCCGGCCTAATAAACAGCCTATCAGATACTCGCTATTGAAAATTCTGGCCACCAGAGACTGGCAGAGAGTGGAGACAGGAGACTGGGAGGGAGAGTCAGAGAAAGGTGAACTTTATATTATGTATTCCTTGAAGGCTATGAAGACTATGTTTATTTATGTATATTTACAATATTAGTTACAGTGAAAGCGCTAGTGCCAGCATACAGCACTGCAACTGTCAAGTAGGAATGTACAATACTGTATTCTAGACTCTACTGAGGGCTAGTATTAGCGGTAGTGATCTAGTACAAGACCAATTTTAAATGTATACTTCTGTATTAGTTGAATAGTCCGTACGTAGAACGCAGGGTCAGACCGGCGTTGTTGTGGAAGGGAGTGTGGATTAGTTAAAGGGGAGGATGGAATCACTTTCTAACGATTCGAATATAGTTAACAAGGTCCAAAAGTAATTGGAGGCGCAAACGTACAGAACTCAGCGAAGTTCAACGTATGTACATGTGTAGTATACCGTATGAAATAATTAAAAACATATGTATTGTTGCTCATATATATCCACACTACTATATGAGCTATACATATATACAGATACATACATACGTATTTACATACATACAAACAAAACCTTATACAAAGTTATATATATGTGTGTGTGTGTGTGTGTGTGTGTGTGTGTGTGTGTGTATGTATATATATATACGTTCATTCATGCAATCACGCACTCATGCATTTAAACATGCATACATGCATTCATACATGAATATGTACATACACACATACATAAACACATTAATATTTAAATAAATATGTATACACATACATACATACATATATACATACATACATACATATAACGTACATAAATACATGCATACATGCTTACATACCTACTTCCATACATACTCCCCCACATACATACCTACATTCATATATACATGTATACTCA
>NW_014040243.1:86963-89790 GCF_001186125.1 Sphaeroforma arctica JP610 | reverse complement strand
AAATATATATAAATATACATATGTATTTATTATATATATATATACATATAAATAAATAAATATATTTAAAGATATAGAAATACTATATATATCGATTGGATTATATTGACTTGTCGTATTGCCACGCACTCTGCTGAAGTTTCTATATACGCATGTTACTTCTATGCTAATATTTATACCAAAAAAAGGATTGATACATTTGCCTACATAGATATTTGGATGCAAATCTATTTTACACTGCAATTAACACCACCAATCTGTCATCCTAATACTTGTATCGCGCCCACACCACCCTGTAGTGGTAGCTGAAGACACTGGAGTGCTGCTATCACGTACACTGCTGACTAATTTTGCCACAAAGACTCTGGTGAGAGTTTCCGATGCGAGTGCCATCTGTGTAGGCGAATACGCACTCGAAAGGGTGTCGCATCGGTCTGTGAACTTTGACGTGCAGGTGACGGCTATCAGTGAGTGTGTGGCGAATGCCTATGAGCGCAACCAAGAGTGGGCCAAAGCAGCAGCCATGCTCAAACGGATCGCTCTGGATACGACTCATAGGTGTGTATGTGTACACACACACTATATATATATACATATATATATATATATATATATATATGTATGCGCACAATTAACTGAGGTGAGGTGGGGCTTACCATACCAATAGAGATGCGGCCATAGGTGTGTTTACGCCACACTTTGTTATTGTGTTGTACTTGCATGCGACGGTTGTACATTCCTGTGGAGACATAGGTGTATAACCTATGTGTACGTGTGTTGTGTATGTAACATCATTGCATCTGCAACCGTGTTTGCGTGGTTGCATGGTAGGCGAGGATGTAATGTGTGTGCATGAGTAGTCGGTTGTGTCTATACATGGGTGTTTTATGCGCAGGGGCTATAGGAGTGTGTGTGCTCTTTGCTTGGCTTCTGATCTGACTGCCCTTTGTGCCGTATATGTTTCACTCAGCGCCACTACGTTCTATACAACCTATACCCGAAATATGCCTGATTCGCTTTCACACTTTTTCAAACTCGACGATAGAGGAGTGGGAGTGTACCTACAAAGTGTTACCACATACCACAGCATGACAACGAATCTCGTCCGATAATGAATTAAATATTAGGCAACCATTCATTCATATACAGATACATAGTCGTTTGTTTGTTCCGCTGCTCTCACAGAGTATTGAGTGCTGTCGAACTGTTTCAGTACTCACCATTCCGCCTACGTACGTTCATGGGCGTACAACTGTCCCAATTGCAACTACCCGGTGCACGGCTTGCTAGCCACAATACATCCGTGCAATGCCCTAAATGGGTCGGTTTCGGACCAGGGTTTAGGGTTTTACCACCACCTATCTCACGCACTACCTACACTATTCCCACCGCCCACTTTCCCAGGCACATGACTGTGGCGCAGAGGCTGCAGATGTTCCTGCGTGTTACCAGTCTGTACCTGAAAGAGAACGACATAGCCATGGCTGAGGATGCCATCAACCGTGCAGCTATGATAGCGCCAGACGGCACCAGTGCTACTAAAGACCCCGCCTTTACCACCGTACAACCAGGCCACTCACTCTCCTTGGAGATGCTATATATGGTAGGTGTATCTATGGCAGGAGTATCTATGGGAGGTGTATCTATGTTAGGTGTATCTATGGGAGGTGTATCTATGTTAGGTGTATCTATGGTAGGTGTATCTATGGCAGGTGTAGCTAGAGCTATTAAATACCCCGCCTTTACCACCGTATAATCAGGCCACTCACTCTCCCTGGAGATGCTATATATGGTAGGTGTATCTCTAGTAGGTGTATCTATTGTAGGTGTATCTATGGTAGGTGTAGCTACGCACAGATGGGACTGTGCTGCCGCCTGTGGCTGTGCTTGATACAAGCGTTAATTGCGAACGGGCTCTGTATACGGAGAGTGGCACGCACCGGATTGTTTGTGTACGTTATACTCATACCACCCATGTGCTTCAGTTTGCATTCGTATGGTAAGCTCACCCCCACATCCCCTGCCTTTGCCTCTTCACATGAGATGTAGTTAGTCACCAGCGGTCTCGTACAAGGCACTACCTGCTACTTGTTGTTGATATCGCTCATGATGATCCGAGGTTGCTGTATTGAGGCCTATGCAGGTGTATACGTACACGTCTATTGCATGCCGCCTATTGTAATCAATAGTGCAGCATTTTCTCCTTGAGGTGTACAATGACTATATATGGTATTCTCAGCTGCTTTGTACATGAGTGTTCTAAATACCTACAACATGGATTAGTATTATTGATGGATATAATTTGTTATATTTAACATTTAACTGATGCACATGAGTGTGATATCAACGACCATTTGATAGATACATATGGTGTGTTCTTAATACCCTTCAATTGATATATAGAGTGTGTTCTCCATAACCTTTAATAAATGTGTATAATGTGTTGTAAACAACCTAAAATAGATGCATATAGTATGTTCTCAATAGCCTCTATCATCCTTCAATAGATATATTAGAGCGTGTACACAATAGCCTCTTGTTCATAAATACCATCGTTTAATATATATATATATATATTGTGTTCATAATGGCTTCTTATCCATATATACTATCTTTTAATATATATATATATAGTGTGTTCATAACAGCCTCTTATCCATATATATCATCCTTTTATGATATATAGTGTCTTATCAAGAGCCTCTAATCCATATATACCACCTTTAATATATATGTAGTGTGTTCATAATAGCCCCTTATTCATATATATCATTCTTTAATAGATATAGTCATATCAATAGCCTCGTATCCGTATATACCATCCTTT
>NW_014040243.1:73889-83234 GCF_001186125.1 Sphaeroforma arctica JP610 | reverse complement strand
TATATATATATATATATATATATATATATATATATATATATTTGTATATAAATATATATATGTGTATGCGTGTAGTATACCAATCTTACGGAAAAAAGGTAGGCATCTTCGCCGCCGGAGGAATTCAGTCAACATCGCTTTAGTATAAGTATATATGAACACCCTCAGGCCAAACATACAAATACATGCACTCTTTCAGAACGTTTCTTCATGGTTTCCCCATGTGCCGAACCATGATGTTTGTGCGCGGCAGTGTGACTGATATATGTGTAGTCGACATCAGTATACCTGAGTGAACGTAGAACTACTTTAGAGAGCCTGTCTGTGAAGAGAAGAGATTGCTGGTTGGTCTAAAGGCTCAGACCCCATCAGTGTCAGCGAATGTACAACGCTAAGGAGAAGCATGTGCCATGTTAGATTCAACTATGACTAAAGGGTGCACATATCCGGTTCACTCTACGACTGTACCCACACGCATGTGTGCGGGTCGGAAATTACATCAGGGACGTGCCCGTTACAGTGCTATAAATTGACCCATTGCGATGAGTTCTGTACGACAGTGCAACAGTACAGTACGGCATTGCGACAGTACGACGTCACACTCACTACACTACACTACACCACACTGCGCCTGTAGTGTGATTGCGCATGCGGCACGGTACACGATCACATAAGCACAACACTTTATGTACGATGCTCTACATAGTTATCAAACGGGATGTGGGTAGTGCGAGACTTTACTCAACTGTAACTTGTTGGGGTGGCACCATGGTACTATTACACTACGCTATACGAGACACATACAGATGGGTGGTGGGTGGTATGGTGCCCTACATAGTTACTATGCGGGATGAGGCATTCCTTCCGCATCTGCGCCGCAACGGACATGAACATATAGTTGAAACCACAGTGGCGTAGTGAATTACGATAATAAAACTAAATGAAAGGCAATTCGCATGTACATATCTGTAGACGCCGGATGGATATGGGTACTTGGTAACAAATGCTATATGCGTATGCCACGATTGAATATTATGTGGATGATTAAACATGTGTGTATATTATATATAAAAATACGTGTATTATATATATGTGTGTGTATGTTATGATTGAATACTATACGTATATGTGGATAATTCTCTGGGTACGTTTGAATAACTGCAAGTATATGCACATGGAACATTTATGTATTTATGAAATGAATATGTGCATGTATGCTCATAAACCTTTATGTCCATGTATGTACATAAAAACTTGTGCGTATGGAAGTGTATATCTCATGCACACGGACGTCTCACACCAAACAATTCTGTATCGCTCGCCCCGCAAACGCGTCCGCCATGCCAATTGCATTTGACCATAAATTCACGGGGTTACTACTGTCGCTTACCAATGAACAAATAGCTTTAATATTATACGCTTGAATATATATTGTATGTGCCCATAGCAAACCAATGGACTGATTCCGATGAGTTTAATTTGGGAACAAGTACACTGTCCCGATTGAGCCTGGTTCGGTTTATGGTTACCATGGCAACGGCTCTTAACTGGCATATGCCCTCTGTCTCTACCTGATCTACATTTTGTCCCCCTCGCTCCTCTATTTGCTCTGCAGCTACCTGCTTTGTGTCGGTTTGTCGTCTACTTACAATCCGTCTACCTGCTCTGTGTCATCTCCCTCGTCTACATCCACTCCGTCCACCTGCTCTGTGTCATCTCCCTCGTCTACATCCACTCCGTCCACCTGCTCTGTGTCATCTCCCTCCTCTACATCCACTCCGTCTACCTGCTCTGTGTCATCTCCCTCGTCTACATCCACCTGCTCTGTGTCATCTCCCTCGTCTACATCCACTCCGTCTACCTGTTCTGTGTCATCTCCTTCATTTGCCTGCTCTTCGTCTGCCTGCTGTGTGTCCTCTCCCTCGTCTACCTCTAATCCGTCCACCTGCTCTGGATTTTCTCCCTCGTCTACATCCACTCCGTCCACCTGCTCTGCGTCTCCCTCGACATCCACGCCGTCCACCTGCTCTCCGGCTATCACACCTGTCTCCTGCTCTGCGTCTACCTCCGATTCCTCCGACATAAGTACAGTATCAATAATGTGCAGCACTCCGTTGCATGTGACAAGATCACGCGTGACAATGCTAGCTCCGTTGATTGTGATTTCGTCATCCTCTAAGGCCACAGTTACGTTCTGACCGTTTAGCACTTCGACGCAGAGAGTGACGGCAGAAAGGGTGGTTAGATGGATGTACACGCGTATATGCACGTGATCGGTGGGATGGGGAATGTATATTGTAGGTATATTGTGTGTGTGTGTATGCGTTCAAAGGCCAGGCTATTAACGTGCGAGCCTTCATACACTTATGCATTCAACACTGATCTATTCAAATACTCGCAAGTAGCTTTTGCAGGCATTCACGTCCGTGGACTCACATATGCGCACCACCCGTCATTCACTCGCATGTCTACACACATGCACAACGTTTCAGCTAGCACAAACTAACAACATGTATCAACATATGCACATGTTAGTGTGAGCCAAGGCACCGGCCCTCTATAACCACACTCGAGTAACAAGCGGACAGGACCTCGTCACACATATGCAATTCCTGGGCTGGGTTCTGGATCGGCATGTCGAGAGGGGGCATACAACACATATTAGGACAGTAACGCACACTAACACTTGATACACACGATCGCTCAAACCAACACCATACTACTCTGCAGCAGTACCCAACGCCACACCACTACATTATAGCTTGGCATACCTGGAAGCACCACATCCCCGCTTCCAGCAGATTGCATCGCAGCCAGCACTTCGTCGTACAAGCCCACACCCTTGGCCACGTGGTATAGCAGCGCGTCAACAAGGTCCTCCGCACCCTCAGCGGACATCAAGTACTCGAGTGTCTCGTCCGAGAGTTCTCCGAAAGCCGCGTCTGTGGGTGCGAACATGGTGTACTTGACTCCAGGCTCGAGGGCGGTGAGTTGCGAGGTGAGGTTTGCTGTTGTTACAGCCAACTTAAGCGTAGAGAGTGAGGGAAGGTCCAGAAAGTCTGCAAGTGTGTTGCATGTCTTGCCACCTTCTTCCTCCTCCACTTCTTCTTCGGCATTGGACTCGGAGACCTGTTGGGCATAGTTTATGGGGCAAAACGTTCAATGGTACAGTCAGGGCGAGGAATATGCGGACAGGGCCAAAGTAAAGCGTGTATATGCTCCCAGCACCAGGCTAGCTTACAGGTACGTATGTGCAACGAGAAAACGTCTAAGCTCTCAGCAGCTTCACTAACCTCTTCAGTGTCATCCGCTTCGGCCGATGCCGAGGGTTCCATAGACTCACTCTCCTCCTCCATTCGTTCTGGAGGGGTGAGAACAGAGTCAATGATATGCACTACGCCGTTGCACGCCGAGATATCTGCCTGGACAATGTGGGCGTCGTCGTTGATGGTGACGGTACGGTTATCGGCGACGGCGACTGTGATGTTCTGGCCGTTCAACACTACAGAGAGAGAGGGGAGGGTGTGTGTGTGGTAGGAAGAACAGATGAGAACGAGTAAAATGAATGCATACGAGCACCTCCCATGTACAATGTGCATACGTGTATCGCATGCCCTGTGGACCACTGTACAGGCTCAGTGACGTGAGCACGCAGATATGGTCCCCGATGATTCTGAACCAAAAGAAACAAAGATTCAATAATACACATACAACTTCCCTGGAATTTCCAGTAAGGAGAAATATATTATGCACTACCACGCTAACAATTGACAGCACTGGAGTATGGAAATGCACCCGAACTTACTTTCGGCGGTGGAGTTCTTTACATCAAAACTCAGATCCACGCCCTGCAGCGTGTGGTATAGCAACAGGTCAAGCAGATCCTCAGCTCCTTCGGGAGATACCAGGAACTCTACTGTCCCCTCAGGTGTATTGTTGAAGGCGGTGTCAGTAGGCGCGAACACTGTGTATTGGACCCCTGGCTCGATGGCATCTAGCACATTTGTGAGGTTGGCAGCTTCCACTGCCGCTTTGAGGGTACTAAGGGTGGGCTCGTCCAAGAGTTGAGCTATAGTCAAACACGGTATATCATCGGAGACCTAGGTAGTGGTAGCAAAAGATCATGTCATTGAATGTCAGCATGGTTACAAACTTGTTCCGCGATACTGGATAACCAAAAAATGATCAGAATAAAGAAACACTCTCAGCTCACTTTCCCACATATGAAATTGCTGGTGAATGTATGTATACACACACATTGCCAGTACCATTTAAATCAGAGAACACACGAATGTGAGAACCTGAAGTCAGAACCACTACGAAATCGAAATCTTTGATCGAAATTATACGATGCATATACTCTTGAGAGCCAGGCACAGAAAAAAGCACACCACTTCGGATATCACATATGCTTGGTAGCAAGCACGAATATGCCCAGTATTTAAGCCACATATATCATAATATAGAGGTAATAGCTAATGTACATATGGGCAACGCTGTGGAAGTGCGATATCTAAATAATGTCACTGACATTATAGTGGAATGGCGTCAGAATGGATCGTATCCGATGACTTTATTTTCAAATGTCAAAAGTACATCGGAGGAGGCACATGTAATACATATTTAGCAAAAGAAAGGATCGATCAAATAGCATCGGGATGAGATATATACACGAGCGTTATGCACAAGGAAACCCAAATAACATTGCCCCTTTCTTTCTGCCTGTTTAAGCACATACGTGCAAGTAGACATACACCAGTATCGCCAACAAACACGAATAGTAAGACAAAAGCATATACTTTAAAAATTTAATTAAAACAATAAGTATTTTAAAATCTACATTAACTACAAAGTACACTACTTCAAATTGAAACAATACATAGATTACTTAAGGTGCGAAGTAGGAAGCTACTAAACATACATTTGCAATTTCGTCAATCCCGGCTTCAACTGCACTTTCTGTGGATTCAGGAACATCGGTGTCCGCTATGCTCTCCGTTTGTGCGAATACATTCTGGGCTACAGAGAGCACTAGGCACGCGCATGCGGTTGAGATGAGCTTCATCCTTTGCGGTTATAAATTTCAACTGAGAGTGATGGTTAATGTTGATGTACAGTATGTAAATGCTTCATACAGTAGTAGTTCAATGTATTTATCCGACTGCTGCAGTTGTATTGCGATTTGTATTATTTTAGTGCACTCTTGACTACAGAGCCTAACCGAATTTAAAAAACCCGTTTCATTGTTCGCATGTGCTTCCGTATTATTTTAAGTCTCCTTTTTATAATATTTACATGTGCATTGCTTTTCCTAATACATATTTGACTACATATTTGTACTTTAGAATGCGAGCATGGCAGTGGGGAATAGGTCATTGGGCCTATAGAGTCATAGGCTCAGTTAGATACGGGTGTTTACTGTTTCACTGTTTTTAAACTTTTTATGTAGATATCAGTCATATCATTATTATCACATCTCTCGATCGAGATAAACCGAAACTCAAATTTCATTATTTTGACTCTCTCTACTAGTAGAATGGAGTTAAATGACTAGTTGTCGGCTTCGGACAAACGTTCTCAACTACTCTCGCTGGTATTTTTTAAAGTTGTTTTTTTAAGTGTATTTTTTTAAAATTTTATTCCAGTCTGAACTCTGCAGGGAATAGACCTCACTACTGAGACTTTTTTTTTGATACATTATATTTAAAAATACATATTTTATTTCCTGTTGTCTGATAATCCGACCCAGTTTACTATATTTGGTTGTGCATGATTTTAAAGAGTAATATTTCTATATATATTTAGATCTACAGTGTTTTTAAACAAAAAAACGAAAACATTTTAAATGTGTACGGCCTACCCTCTACGAGTCTACGGCTACGGGCCTACGGCTCTACTTACTACTAGTAGACAGGCCTACGGCCTAAGCGTAACGCGTTATGCGGTACGCATACCACTGTATTTATTAAAAAATCAAAAAAATCCAGGTACATATGTACCTATTTAGGTCAGTACATAAACACTAATTTTTATAAAAATAGTAAATACATGTGTATTTACCGTATTTATTTAAATCCGTTAAATATACGGTGATACGCAGTGCTGGCACCAATGGTCACTGATCAGGCTGACACTCTCGCAGCCTGGCTGGCCTGGCGGTCAGGCGTCAGCACCAGGCACGATCTGAAGTTCTGGATACGTCTCACAAATCATGATTCACGAAGACACGAACACGAACTCGGATGGATTTGGTCGTTATTTACTCTAATTGACAGGCAGTGTAATTTTTGCCACTTTTTCCGGTTTCTGACATAAGGAACGATTTTGTGTTGTTATTGGCCAAATTTTAATTTTGGTCCTGAGAGGAGTGGAGGTAAAAATTCCATGATTTCAAGGACCATAAGCCGAAGGCATGAGCCGCAGGCCCGCAGCCCTCATGACTATGAGACATTGAGGCATGAGACACAACTCGCACGAGTCTTTGGATTCTGACTGTGACTCCATGTACTTGATATGATGATGATGTGGGGCAGTGGGGGACAGCCGGTGGACGCCCGGCGTGACGGCGTCAGTGCCGAAGTCCGAACACTGCCAAATTGGAACAAAACAGAGTCACAGACTTTAGAGAGTAGAGACTCCTCACTCCAGTCCTCCACTCAGAGTTTACTTCTTATGTTCAGAACTTCAGTGTAAATACGAGGAGTTTTTAGGTTTCTGTTTTATGGTTTTTTTTGTTTTAGATTTCGGGGTTCAGGATGCTAGTTTGTAGTCAAACAAACAGTTTAGGCAAGTTGTGGTTTTAGTCACAAGTTTTAGGCATAAGAAGTTTCAGTCACTATTAGGCATAAGAGTGTTGGTCATAATTTTTTTAGTCCGTATACACCTAATAGTGACCTTACACCTCATATTTTTTTTTAAAACAATATAAAAAATACTAGCGCTCCTCACCACTGACCAGACTCCAGAGAGTGACCAGTCCACAATTACAACTCCGGCTTCCAAATTCAAGTATATTTTAAAACTGAAAACTCAGCCATCGGCATCAGGCGACACCGCGACAGCCCGTGAGCCGTCTGCGTCTTTGAAATGTCGAACCTGTTCTTGGTTTGATTTTGGAGCCGTGTGGAGGCCGGAGGGTTTAAGTTTTATATATTTTATAAATAAATCGAACTTGTGAACTGTGAACTAAAATGTATTTCTCTCTCTACATATCTATAAATACAACAACATCTTCAGAGTGTCTCTTAGTTCTCGGCCAATCAGCGACACCCTGGGTTTCTCAGTGGATTTAGGTCTTTAGGGTTCTGTACACCTTTTTAAATTATATACATAGGTCATAGCGCCATAGCGGCATAGCCTTCTAAAGTAATTATTTTAATATGTACCAATTTAGGACGCTACATATGATATATGGGTAGATAAATAACTACGCTTTCACACAGTCGCATCTACTCTCACGCGCACTGTATTCGTTAAAAGAAATTTACACCGACGCAGAGACTTTACTCTCACACTACTCTAGACTTTAGAGAGATACAAAATGGCCTCTGAACGGCACGACGAGCGTACGTCAATAACTCAGTATCTCATATTATATTAAAAGTGCCAACCGAGCTAAATATGCTCTGTAAGAACTAGCAGATGAGATATTGGCTATATGCATCGTTTCGCACAAGTTTATATACGCTGTAGGCAAGGCGCTCCAAGCTCTACCATCGCTTAAAAAGCTATGGACTACACAGGAAGACAATCCTTCTAAAAACTCCTATATCTCCACATGTTTATGTATTTATTTATAATAAGACTACAAATCCCCAAATCTTCACATGTTTATGCATTTATTTATAATAAGGCCGAATCATAGCTGTTGTTTTCTATCCGATCACAGAATACTTATATGAAGTCGGCAGGATTTAAACGACATGCTGCAATACAATACACAAGTAGTCTACCTTGCGAGCATGCCACAACTAACACTAAGAGGACCGACCACTCTAGTGCTGTGCAACTTTGAAAAATAATAGACGAAGACCTCCAGGCCTCAAATGGGTCTACCGTATCTTGGAGTGACATATATACATGGCATTGGCTTGTGTGTTCGAACATATATATATAGTAGCCACCCAAATACAGATTCGTTGAACAATGGGTCAGTAAAGCCTAATAGAGTACAATTACGTCCCAGTATGTTCTATTTTGATACAAATCTATATCATGGCTGTAACCAAAAATGATCGAGTGCAAGTACTTTCAAGAATATTTTATTTTACGATATAAATTCATATTACGATTGTAACCAAGGATGATTCAATGCCTGTCGTACGCAGAACCTCTGCTCAGGGTCGATCAACAGCAGGTTCTTGATCAGGTCCTTCACCTCCTGTAGTATATAATGTAGAGGATTTGAATATATACACACGTATGTGTGGTTTGCGCACTTGGTAGTGCTATAACAGAGCTGCACAAACACTATTCTGATAAAGTGCTGTTTGAAAGACACACTAATTCAGGAAGAATTATCTTGAAACTGCACGCCTTTTGGGTTAAATGGTATGCTGATGAGAATACCCACTTAACACTGAAACAATAGCGCTGCCCAAACACTTTCGGGTAGTACTATATAAAGGCTAGTGTACACACCTATACACTGCATTGTGTAAGAAGGTACGTACCTCAGACTTGGAAGTCCAGTGTGGTGCTTCGAAGGCGACCACTTGCGGCTCAAACTGTGGGAACGGTTGTGCGCCAGCAATCCTATGTAGTGGTTGGAATGGAAAAACAAAAAACAAACAAACAACGCTACATGAGCGAAGATAATGCACAATGTCTCAATACATATGTCTTCGTGCATATATCAATATAGTGAAATGACCCTGTGAAGTGGTTGAAGTAGTCCAAAAAAAAAAAAACAATCATCAAAAATTATGAGCGAAATGTGATAAGATATATTGATATATAAAAATACATACAGAATATATATACCATCTTAACTTAATATAAACTATATATACACAAACACACACTCATATACATATATATATATATATACATATATATATGTACACAGAAACACACACGCACACACAAACACACATATATATATACATTTGTGTATAATTCTAAATATTTGTAAAAACAGAGATATGTTTATACATACACAAACAAACAAACATACATACATACATGTACACACACACACACATATATATATTTGTATATATATATATATAAATATATATATATATATATTATACACACAGATTATTTGTGCATATATATATTTAAATATATATATATATATATATATATATATATGTATATATATATAATTATATATAAATAAGT
>NW_014040243.1:67927-71440 GCF_001186125.1 Sphaeroforma arctica JP610 | reverse complement strand
ATATATATATATATATGTATACGTCGTTTGACTGTATGGAGGTATGGAAGTATATACGAGATACGCACAGCTGTGGATCAAGTATCATGGGCGTGCGGAGTCCATATTCAGATACACAAGGACATATAAATGTACAAAAGCCTGTGTACACACGTACACATACAGTCAACCACTGGTGGTAAAAAAGGGTTGTCTTCGATCTGAGCGGTCACGGAAAATTCACAAGCACACTTCTCCGGCTGGTGTGATACTCTACTGATAGTGTCTCTATTGCTATGTCGTATGCAACTGCACGCGACTGCAGAGGATGCTTGAAAACAACTAAGGTAACACTCACGGCATCTCAGTACACAAATGAACGAACTATGCATTAGCAAGTTTGAAACATGATGTACAATAGTGCATAACAAATGCCACGCAGGCGTGTTGCAGGAAAGGTCTCAACACTAAGCCCTAGACGCCAGCCGTTTCAGACCACATACGTGCGAGCACATCTTCATGACAGCCACTTCTCGCTGCAATGCAATCTGCACCATAGGCCTTAATTTAAACCTGAGAGACGTGGGGGGGTTAGGGTTTTCAAGGTTTTAGGGTTTTAGTTGAGGATGTCGAGGTTGCATTAGCATGGGTGTTCGGGTCGCTCAACCAGAATAGGACTGAATCGGATTATCGATTGTACCCCACACACACGTATGTACTGTTGTTTGCTTTCTAATGCTCAAATACAGAGTGTACTGGAAGAGGGGCCTTTACAGATTGCGGAGAATTGAAGTGAACGGACTAATGAAAGAAACAGGCCACAAGACACAGCGCATGGATACAGCCAACCCCCAGTGAGATGGGCCAGGCTTATACTCGGACGACTACCGAGCAAATGGGCTGTTGTAGAGAGAGAGACGAAACTGGCACAGTATAAATAATAACTGTTTGGGTAAGCCGTCGCAAACGTATCGTGTTGTATCACTTCCACAGATATAATGAACACAGTATAAATAATAACTGTCTGGGTAAGCCATCGCAAACGTATCACGTCACATCACTTCTACAGATATAATAAAATCTACAGCATGCACGCTCGTTATGGGCGCCGTTTGCGTTTCAATGCGCTGACTGACTCGGGTGCTGAATGAGAGAAGTTTACATATCACTAATCCAATCGCACACGGTTCACGAACGCCCGAGAAGCGGAGGTGAATGTATCACGCGAGGGGTATTGTATGGATCCCCGGGCTGGAGCTAACTAAACCAGCTTAATATACGACACGATATGCGACACAATATACGACCACAGGAGTCAGTTTGCTACACGCTGCTCATGCTGCACATAAATGCCATCTATCGATACCACAAACCTCATACCGTATGGTATAAGCGACCTATACACTGTATTTGCTACGCAACCAGACACTACTCATCAAGCACCGCACTACCTTCCCCAACAGTACGCTCACAGGCGTTGCTAGGCAAGAACGCACTTACTTTTTCCTCTCAATGATTTTGACGGCAAAGGTTTGGGAAGGGTCGCTTATCCGTGTGCATTTGTTGACTGTGCCAAACGCACCGCTACGCATGTTAAAAGTTGCGAATGAGCGCACAAAAGCGTTAGCAGAGCTGATAGGGTTTCCACAGGATAGGCAAATGTACAACTCGGGCGATTACTATTGTGGAGAATGCGTCGGTGCACAGATACACCAACACGAACAACCGTAGAAGACACCACTACGCAGTTATGAGCATCACGAACCATAGTGACGGAGGTTTCGGTGCACACACACACACACATATATATATATAGATATAGATATAGTATATATATATATATATATACATACATATATATAATAATATATATTATATATATATATATATATAGATATAGATATTATATATATATATATATACATACATATATATATATATATATATTAGAGACCTACAGGTGAGGGAGTAGCGCTCCTATTTTCAATTTCTATGCTGTACCGAAGATGTAGATGTGGACATGAATTTCGCTGGGATGATGTACGCAAAAAGAGTGGCCCCCTCATATCGAAAACGCAGGTGTATTTTCAAAAAACCAAAAAACGAACGAACATCACAATCCCAAAAATATCAGGAACGGCCGTTTCAAATCCGTGGACCTCATTTTTTGGTACATCGTCCCCCTAATTTTGGGGAGCGATTTCGGTGTAGATGCACTGAGAGCTACAGAATCACCAGAGACATACACAGCCGTGCGTACCTGCCGAGGATGTCCCCTCGTTTGTAAACCTCCTCAAACCTCTGCGAGGGTACCGGGGAGTAGTTTTCCGGTATGACCAACTCCTCTTCACCGGTCCTTTTTGTACTGTCCAGGTCACTCACTTTTGGGGCCTTCACGGCCTTAACGGACCCGTTCGGTGAGATGTTATTATTATTTGCGCTAATTCGCTTCGTGAGTATATTGATCTGACCGCTATTAAGTTTCTTACCAATACCATTACTGTTGTAACTATATTTACTACCCGGCGCAGGCTGATTATTCATACCGTTACCGTTACCACCCTTGTTATTCTCACCCCCGCTATTACCACCTATACTATTACTACCGCCACTCCCCCTAGGAGTGTCCGTAGGGCTAACACCCTTTCTGGGCGGGAGAGGGGGTACAAGTCTATTTGGAGCGTTTCCATCGCTATCATAGTAGCTGCGTGGTGAGTGCACATTGCCTCCCTGTCCTGTGCTGTTGGTAGTATGTGCCGGTCCTTGTGCGTGAGAGTTGGGTCTCGGAGGTGCTCGTGGGCCTGAGCTCTGGGTGGAGCATCCACTTCCCTGTCGAGTGATGTTGACATTGGTAGAAACCAATGGTTGGGTGAGAAACGGGGTTGCAGACACGAGACTGCATTCGGAATACTCTTTACACATATAGGATGTAGAGATATTGATTATTACCTACCTCGCCATTCTATAGCGGATGTCAGATTAATCCGTTACAAGATATATTCAATAAGGGATAAAATAAGTTCAGCCGTTTGTTATCAGAAGGGGAAGAGTTGCCGGTTTGGAGAAAACTTGCGCGTCCGGTTGGCAATATAGCAAACACAAGTTTCATCATACAAAGTTTAGCAAAAAAACAACTGCGTGAACATTTTTATCCCTTGACATTTTATTAGAGATAAAGAATGTGCAGATATATTCTCGTACACGTTGTGCATAGAAAAACGTACGTTTACATTTGAATATTATAATACAAATATAGTAGGCATAGAAGTCCTTAATACAAAAAATATACGTTACATGCTCATAATAATACATTCACAAGTTTATAGGTTTATGTGTATAAGGTTTACGATTGCACAGAATTACATATTGTTATATTTACTATATATATATATTTATTTATATATATATATATATATATATATATATATATATATATATATATATATATATATATATATATATATATATATATATATATATATATATATATATATATATATATATATATATATATATAGTATATATATAGTACTA
>NW_014040243.1:62618-66544 GCF_001186125.1 Sphaeroforma arctica JP610 | reverse complement strand
ATATAGATATAGATATAGATATAGATATAGATATAGTATATAGATATAGATATATATATATATATATATATATATATATTTATTTACACGAATATTAATAGCAATATATCTCTAATAATAGAGTAGTACGAATTCAGTTACTTCACTTGATTGTGTGGTAACTATGTAATTATAGCTTCAGGCGTGTCTCTGGAGACGCAACTGTAGTCTTTACTTCTACGGCTCTGTACGAGTGTAAGTGATGATAAGTGTACCACTTCATCTCCAGTTGGCTCTCAGATCTATTATTTTATATTATTTTGTTTTCCTTTTGAGTACATAGCAGAGAAATTTGAAATTGGAATGTTACAAATATTTAATTAGATTCTAAATTCTGTAGAATTTGGCAACTCCCGGTTTTGGACAATAATAAATCGGGGGAATCTTTCAAAGGTGGTGTATTTGTAATAAAATGAAATGAAGTCCAGTCTATTTTTAGAAGTGAGCAAAAATCGAACAATATGAAGTATAAGAGAGAAATCGGGAACAAATATATTACAGCATACATACATTTGCAGTTACTTTCATTTTATTTGATTTTTTATTGTTTTATTTAAAAACTCCCCCAGAAAAAAAAAAGTATTCTTATAAACATTTCTGATTGAAAAAAGCATTCGCAAGGCTTTTCCTGTCACAGGTTTTACCCCACGGGCCATGGACCCCGCCATGTATCACAGAAATATTTACCATCATTTCCGTAAAAAAAAAAGTAATATCACCGTGGGCCGTGGGGCGTGTACATAGTCGCAAATATAATAATACAAGTATATATGTCCTCACATATACTACAAGTATATATGTCCTCGCATATAATATAAGTACATATGTCCTCACATACAATACAAGTATAAATGTCCTCACATGGTAGAACCGTTCTGTGTTGAAACACGAAGCACCTTATTAGGGGGAAGCAAACCTATATGTAGCGTACAAGGGTGCTCCGGTGCTGTGGTGCGGGGCGAATATATTATCTATCGTTGTGCGTCGTCGTAGGATCGTATTTACGTATTGATGCCATAACTATTACTTGTACTCGAACAAGCATATACACATGTAGAAAGATTGATCTTCATCATAATCCACACATCCGTCACCACTGAGAAGATTTTCCGTACGTTTCAGAAAGCAGCAGTTATGCTCTCCAATACGCACTACGTCTTGAGTGCGTTCACCTTTATATGGGTACTATCAATACTAGTTTGTGCACGGATGCACATAGACGATTTCGAACGTTTTGATTCAGACCTCATGAGACATACAGAGAACGATGAAAACAATGCTGCAGACAACATAGACGTGCATACATTCAATCACCGGTTTAACCGAGACAACAGTTGTTTAAACCTCAGCACAGTCATCGAGTTAATCCCCGATCTATCCGTGTACTTAATCGGTTTATATCTGGCGAACGCCACCGCCGCACTCGAGGACATGCGAGATGAGAGTATCACTATCTTTGCGCCTATCAATGATGCATTCAGTGCTTTAGATTACACCACATACTCTTGCCTACTGAAACCTAAGAATCAATTGTGGCTAGCGGATAGCTTACTGGGGTTCATGACTCATGAATGGGTTGATTTGAGTGTTCCGCATAACGATTCTCTGATCATGCTCAACGGAGATAAAGTGCATGTGGAGGTAGGTAGTGACTATGTAGTACTAGACGACACACGCCTGGGTGTCATAGGCAGTGCCAGACACACGTGTACTGGTGTGGTGCACGTGGTGGATACCATCAGTAAGAACACCTTCTGCGAGGACGTTGAAACCCGAATCGAGTCCAATGACAATGAGATAGGACAGGAAGGCACTGACTCTGATAAAGCCGACTGTCAGTCAATCTACGACTATGCAGCGGCATCGTCCGTTCTCTCTGTAGCATCGACGTTGCTGGAAGTGGCCCGCGAGAAGAGCCTAATATTCCCAACGGAATGTACCTACTTCCTACCAACAGACACCGCGTTTCAGAACGCCCCGAGTGAGTTCCTGTACTTCATAAATCTGGACCGCAATGAACCTCTTTTAGCGGACTTTATGTACGGCCATGCCGTCTACGGTAGTCTAGCGATGGATCAGTTTGCTAATGAGACTGTTGAGATGCTCAATCAAAGCTTCGAGGAAGCGACTGTGATTAAGGGGGTTGTAAGGCTAAGCGGTGCTACGGTGACCGGGGCTGCCCAGTTATGTGGGGGAGGGTATGTGCATCAGATTGATACTTTGTTACTACCCCACGCCCTGCGGACCAACGGTTGAGCATGGCTCCTAAGGGTACGTTCGTAGAGCTGACCGGTTACAACCGTGAGAACGGACCTGTGTAATACGTTGAGACCGCGCTCGACCTGTGGTTCAGTAGGGGCGAATCCTGAGAATAGCCTAACGTGCCCAGTTTGCACCCTAATCGAGACAAAGACTCAAACTGACCCAATTGTGCGCTTTGGGGCCGAGAATGGCCTCGTGTGTCAGTGCCACACCCTGCGTGAACCGAGGCTTGACCAGCAGCAGCAGTCGCACGCTTTGTTAGAGGATGTGCTCGCACACTTGGCACTGGAACAGTGCGACCGACTGTGGAGATCCCAAGGGTTCCTATTTTGAACGTTGCTATGGTAACGTCGTACCCGCATGATAGGTGGTTGGTTGCGTCGGTCAAGTATAACACTTTGGAAGTGCCTAATTAGCGCGAATGTGTTCGATGAAGCAGTATTGTATGCTGGAGGTGTGAGGACACACATCTAAGATCAACAAACATCACACACATGGTTGCAGAATGCAAGAGTCATGCCGATCCATAATATCAAGTGTATATGGCAGCAAGGGCACCTGACAGATTGGGCCCGGGTACACAGCTAGACCAGTTAAGGGGCCATTTGTAGTCCTAACGCCTGAATCACGAGGTGTTGTATTGGAGTCGGTGTGCACGGGCGTATGGAGGGTCTATGGTAGCGTTTAGGCTTACATAAATCCCTAAATCCCTCAACCCCTTGAGAAGCGATTGTCGCTGGTGGTGGCATAGTCATGCACTGACTGATATACGGTGCACTGGAGGTGCGTAGGTACTCATGCACGTGGTGATGTCAGTGCTGGTGTTGCATTTACTGATCAACACACCACCCAGCATTCGGTGTGCTAAGTATGAAGGCACTGGTGTACCGAACTATCAAATCAATCCATGTTCGCAGACATGGGAACCCATGGATAAGTGCGGGGCTATCCTTTTCACGTTGTTTTGCGCGAAACTTTCGAGGGCAAATTTAAAATAAGGTGGGACAATAACAGGCGAAATGCTGCGGAGAGAATCTGGTGTCTGCAGTGCTGTGATCCATCATCAACTGATGTGCTATGACTCATGCTAACCTGACACGATACCGAAGATGGGGACAACACGGTCAATTTCAGGCGAGTGATGCGATCCTTTCTCAAAAGGATAATGGTGCGGTCATTTTTTAGAAGGATAATGGTACGGTCCTTTTTCAGAAAGAGAATGGTGCGGTTCTTTGTCAAAAGGAGCATGGTACGGTCCTTTTTCAGAAGTAGAATGGTGCGGTCCTTTTTCAGAAGGAGAATGGTGCGGTCATTTTTCAGAAGGTAAATGGTGCGGTCCTTTTTTAGAAGAAGAATGGTGCAGTTCTATTTCAGAAGGTGAATGGTGCAGTCCTATTTCAGAAGGTAAATGGTGCGGTCCTTTTTCAGAAGGAGAATGGTGCGGTCCTTTTTCAGAACGTGAATGGTGCGGTCCTTTTTTAGAAGAAGAATGGTGCAGTTCTATTTCAGAAGGTGAATGGTGCGGTCCTTTTTCAGAAGAGGTGCGGTCCTTGTTCAGAAGGAGAATGTGCGGTCCTTTTTTAGAAGGAGAATGGTGCGGTCTTTTTTTCAGAAGGTGAATGGTG
>NW_014040243.1:57671-61656 GCF_001186125.1 Sphaeroforma arctica JP610 | reverse complement strand
TTTAGAAGGAGAATGGTGCGGTCTTTTTTCAGAAGGTGAATGGTGCGGTCCTTTTTCAGAAGGAGAATGGTGCGGTCCTTTTTTAGAAGGAGAATGGTGCGGTCCTTCTTCAGAAGGTGAATGGTGCGGTCCATTTTTAGAAGGAAAATGGTGCAGTCTTATTTCAGAAGGTGAATGGTGCGGTCCTTTTTCAGGAGAGTGGTGTGGATCTTGGTGATGCTACTAATTGGCCTCAAGGTAGATTTCGCACATCTTTCGTCAAGAATTTGGTCAGTGCAGCTGAGTGACCCATTATCAGCTGAAGGGTTATCACTCGTGTTAACCACGGCTGTGATACTGAAGCACACGTCAGTATGGTCAGCACGGTCCTTTTTCAGGAGGAGAATGGTGTGACCCTTGGTGATACTGAGAAGTTGTCTAAGGTAGACACTGTACACCACTGACAATCGATACAAGTGTCTACTAAGGGTGCAAGCTTCGACGTCGGTATATATATATATATATATATATATATATATATATATATATATATATACATCAGTATCACCACGCCTATCAGATACTACATTCCTCGGACCGGATCGGTAGCGTATGTGTACGGATGTGTCTGCGTCAGCATCTTCATGGGTTTGTACTCTCTCTCTCTCTCCGAAGTTGTTCAGGGCCTCGGAAGCCTTGCACAGCGTCACCCCTCAGCATCCGTGTGATGTGTGCGAAATCAGAATTAAAGCCGCAAACAGTACTTATGGAGTGGCAGATGTATCTGAGTTACGTATGCATCCGCTGGGATGTAGTATGAATATAGGTGGATGATGCTTATGTGGAAACATCCATGCCTGGCTTTTATGTGATCCTCTTCCAAATCCAAGAATAAAGTCATTTGATAGTACTATATACTATAATGTATGTACACGATGATTATTTATAAACAAGTACTACGCCATTTGATAGTACTATATACTATAATGTTTGTACAAGATGGTTATTTGCAACCAAGTACAAAACTATTTGACAGTACTATATGCCATAATGTATGTACAAGATGACTATTTGCAACCAATTACAAAGCCATTTGACAGTACTATATGATATAATGTATGTACAAGATGACTAATTGCATCCAATTACAACGCCATTTGACAGTACTATTTGATATAATGTATGTACAAGATGGCTATTTGCAACCAATTATAAAGCCATTTGACAGTACTATATGCTATAATGTATGTACAAGTAGATATTCAAGTACGCACTTTTGTTATATTCCTAGCTCTGGATAGACACTACTTTGAGACAGTCGCTTATTACACGAACAACTTAGATACGTTTGTCGGTGTTCTGTTCACTCGACACTATACGCAAAAGTATACTTGTAAAACAGATCTAAGTATAAAACCTATATAAATATAAAACATATAACTACGAAATACATATTAAACTTCCTATACAATTATAAAACATATACAATTCTAACCCGTTTATAACTACCAAACACGTATTTAACTTTATTCTCAGATTTGCGCGTCTGCGTTATTCTCCAGCCACTCCATGATATACGCCGCCTTGAGATAGTTCACCGTGGTGTCGTAGTGTGTACCATCGTAGCTGTACGCTCCCCGAGTTAAGGCAAACGAGTCGAACACCTTCCATCCGTAGCCTCTGACCAGCCGGTTAATAGGTCCATTAAAGGCCGCCACGCGCTCGTCGTTTTGCGACTGCTTGAAATGCTTCTATTGGCGTTGCAAAGGAACATATGAGACTCGCTAGGGGATACCACACAAAAGCTGATTTGTACTTAAACGTTCGACACCCGTGAGAAGTCAATTCTAACCTCAGCCTGAGTGCTTATCCATATTTTCTCGCAGAACTAAACGTTTTCTTGCAGCTTGACTTGCACACCGCAAAAGTCTTTACAATCATGTATGACCTATTAACCATGGCTGTTTGCTTCCGTGAGTGCCGTCTAAAAATAGACTAGCATATAAATATATGTATACGTATACATATGTATATGTATATATATATATATATATATATATATATATAATTGTATGTATTTATAAATATATAAATATATAAATAAATAAATAAAAACTATATATATATGTATATATCCAACAATAGAATTGACCACATATTCGTTATTCCAACCAATAAAGAAAATGAATTTGGGGGATATATATGGCCTGAAAACCCCCCTCTCACTTTTTACGCAATAATGAAGTAAGTATAAATAATACATACATTGGCGTGTAACGGTAATTCTACGTACCAACTTTTTGCTCTGGTCCTGCGAATGCATCGACAGCCACACGATAGTCGCTTTCTTGCCTGCCCGTTCCCAAGCCTTATACATCGGCTCAATGTAGTCCCGTTTTACCTACACAGGGATAAATACCATACAAGTGTATTAGTGAATATGAATCATGGGCTCAATGTAGTTCCGTTTTACCTAAACAGCGATAAATACCATACAAGTGTATTAGTGAATATGAATCATGAGTTCAATGTAGTCCCGTTTTACCTACACAGCGATAAATACCATACAAGTGTATTAGTGAATATGAATTATGGGTTCAATGTAGTCCTGTTTTACCTACACAGGGATAAATAGCATACAAGTGTATTAGTGAATATGTATCATAGGTTCAATGTAGTCCGGTTTTACCTACACAGCGATAAATACCATTCCCGTGATGATTTAAGTGTTCCTGTGATTCATGAAGTGCATACATAGATGTACACACCACATTCTACCTACATAGTCTACCTACATGGTGGTGGTTCCGAACTGCACAATTGAACCACTTTTTACATTTGTACCGGTACACGATTGTCATTGCGGTGCTACACTAGCCTATAGACTGGCACTGAATTATCCCAGGTCACTATGAATAGCTGTATGTCCCGGTATCTTACCTTGAAGCTTCTTAGATTGGCATGCAGGGCTACACCAATCAGGATGAGCGCATTCTCGTCTCCGAAGAGTCCCTTCTTCTTGATCTTGTCCACCACAAACTCGCCGTGCTCCTGCATGAGATAACTCGCTTACTAAGTTATGCATGGCATGAATCCTGCATGAGAATCAAGAGCTTAAAGTGCTACATGACAAGCACACGTGAAATGCAAAATTATACATTCACGTACACTTTTGCACAGACACACACCTAGGTACACACATTTATTTATGTCCACGGATACACTTCTGTACACCCATACACGCCTGACTATACCAAACAATAACATACTATGTACGGACACACACCTATGTACACACGTACATTTATGTTCACGGATACACTTCTGTACACAAATACACGCCTAACTATGCCATACAATAACATAGTATGCACGGGCACACCTTTGTCTGTACACACACCATTACCAGCACGAGACGCCACGCCCAAAGTCCCGTACGCTTGCGAATAAACGCGTTCATACCGCTTTGGCCTTCTCACAGTACTCCAGGTACGGGATGTCTTCTGGCTGGCGTATCCCTGCACACGGGGGGTGTAGTAGTGCGTCTGTTGTCTTACCTACAAACGCTCTACATTCCATCTGCCAGTACTGTTGTAGCGTGGGGCATTTCTTTTGCTCTTGCGCCGTGGCTGTGTTGATGGTGGACCCGTGTCTGCAAAGCGTTTAACGGATTTGATCACGTGTTGTGTGCGTGAGCGTAGTACCTGTGTGTGTGTGCGTACTCGCGTATCTGACTTGCGAAGAGATTGGGATATCATACTCACGACACGAGAGCAACATGATGTGCCCTTCTATGTGCATGAAGCATGATGAATTTGTATTGATTTAAACGTTAGTAACAAGTACTACTGCAGTGTGGCACCCTTCTGTTACGGTCGCGTGGTGTCTGTGATGGTAGTCGATGCATGCCTGCACCGTGTGAGTCAATGTGTGTGTGAGTGTATTGTGATTGGCCAATATATATATATATATATATATATATATATATATATGTATATATACTATG
>NW_014040243.1:47815-51547 GCF_001186125.1 Sphaeroforma arctica JP610 | reverse complement strand
TATGTGTGTGTGTGTGTATAGATATATATATATATATATCTATATCTACTGCCTTCTTGCTGAAAATAACTGGATGTTATATCTGTGCCCACTCTTCAAGTTCACATCATGAGCTGTGGTGTTCGTTGTTTTACTCTCCATTTCTACACCAACACGTACTGTACACTTCACATGAGCGCAATAAGACTCAGAGCTGCTAGTATTCGCCAGAGATATTCTTAGTAAGCATATAGGTGTCAGTGATACTTGCAGTAAAAGTATACGTTACCTGCCACAGACCTTTGTGAGGACTCTATATTGCACCGACACAGAAACGCGTTTAATTACGTATGCACATTATTCATAATCGACAAACAGTGAGAGTAGAACAAAATTACCGGTTTGCTCTCTAATCCATACACAAACTTCAAACACCAACCATATTAGAGCCACTCCCTATTGCGTACGTAATATCTGTATATAAAAAACCTATTTTTATACATAGCAGTACTATTATCAAAGGTACTATATCCACATGCGTACATAACATTAGTAATATCGAAGGTACTATATCTGCATGTGTACATAGCAGTACTAATATCAAAGGTACTATATCTACATGCGTACATAACAGTTTTAATGTCAAAGGTACTATATCTGCATGTGTACATAGCAGCACTAATATTAAAGGTACTATATCTACATGCCTACATAACAGTATTAATATCAAAGGTACTATATCTGCATGTGTACATAGCAGTACTAATATCAAAGGTACTATATCTACATGCCTACATAACAGTATTAATACCAAAGGTACTATATCTGCATGTGTACATAGCAGTACTAATATCAAAGGTACTATATCTACATGCGTGCATAACAGTATTAATATCAAAGGTACTTTATCTGCATAGTTACATAACAGTACTAATATCAAAGGTACGATATCTGCATGTGTACAGAGCAGTACTAATATCAAGCGTACTATATCTGCATGTGCACATAACATTACTAATATCAAAGGTACTATATCTGCAAGTGTACATAGCAGTGCTAATATCAAGGGTACTATATCTGCATGTGTACATAACAGTACTAATATCAAAGGTACTTTATCTGCATGTGTACATAGCAGTACTAATGTCAACGTTACTAAAGCCGTACATGCAAAGTAACCTCCCATTATCTCATACACAAATACATATGATTGTCTTCACATCATAGTATACACATCAAAAGTACTAAAGGGGGTGGTGAACAGGACGGAGATGGGCAACCAGTAACACCCACAGACACAGATAAGGATTCTGGTACAGACCAAGACAATGAGGCAAAAGAGGGCCACCGAGATGCCCGGAATAGCGATAAACAGAACAAGGATAGTCCTAAACCTGATGACGAAGATACGGGTGCTGCTGGCCAGGAGACCAAGGGTAGGATATAGATATATATATATATGTATATATGTATACACACACACACACATATATATATATATATATATGTATGTATGTATGTATGGCCTTTGCTCAGTACATGGGTTTATAGTGTAGAGTGCATGTATGTCTTGTACATGCATCCATGTATAGTGCCGTACTTCTGAGGAAGACCTTGCTCAGTACATGTGTGTTATATACATACATGCATATAGTGTAGGATGTATGTGTGTTGTATTCATATATGCATATAGTGTAGAATGCATGTGTGTTATATACATATATGCATATAGTGTAGAGTGCATGTCTGTTATATACATACATGCATGTATTGTAGAGTACATGCGGGTAATGAACATACATCCATAGATATAGAGTGCATGTGTACATATATCCATGTAAAGTGCTGTACTTCTGAGGAAGTCTTTGCGCAGTATATGTGTGTCATGTACATACACGCATAAGATATACGAGTGCGTGCTTGTGACCTAAGACCTGTAAGTCGAGTTGGTGGAATGTACTTGAACTGAGTTTACAATCTCTTCTGGGGTAACTACTTGCACATTTAGTGCTCATTGCTGCACCTGCGATAGTTCGCATATGAGAGACATATAATCAGATACCTATCCGTCTTTCTCGCTTATACTAAACCCTAAAACCCTAAACCGTTAACCCTATATCACCCACAAACCGTACGCTCACCCCTACACTCCCAAACACATCACTTGAACGCAGCGGAATAGCACGTGCTAGTGGTGATGCCCGTCCGCCCTATAGGGTACACGTACACACACAACTACTGACGCACACGAACACACATTCTAACCCTAACACTCCTCACATCCACACCATATGAGCACACATCCTATCCCTAACACTGCTCACATCCGCACCCCTCCCCCCCTTCTCTGCCACAGCCAAACACCCGTACGTGCACACGTACGACCACAACCACACCACCGGCCCCGACAGACTCATACGTGACGAGAGCTATGTGCTCAAGGCTACCAGCACAAAGATAGTCCTCACAGCACCCACTCCCAGCGGACTGTTCTATGGCATTCAGACACTCCGACAGCTGCTGCCGGTCAGTGCACTGGAGACGACGTATGCACACCGCACGTCTATTGACGACAGCGTCAACGCCATCTCATCGCCTGAGTATGTGAGTGTGTGAGTTATAAGTGAGTATGTGTGTCAGTGTGTATGGGTGTGGGTGTGGATGTGGGTGCAAGTGAGTGTGCCTGTATGTTTGTATGTTTGTATGCGTGAATAAGTGAATGTGCCGGTATGCATGTATGTTTGTATGTGTGTGTGCCGGTTTGCATGTATGTTTGTAAGTGTGTGTGCCTGTATGCATTTATGCATATATGCGAGAGGGTCTGTATTCATGTATTCGTGTATGCATATATGTGTGTGTGTGCTTGTATGCATGAACTACAAATTACTTGAGTTCTCACACGTACAATACACGCACAGCTATGCCATTCCCTGTGTGATCATTCGTGATGCTCCAGCCTTCCACTACCGTGGTGCTCACTTGGACGTGGCACGGCACATGACAGATGTACCGAACATCAAGCGCTTCATCGATCTCATGGCCTTTCATAAGCTCAATGTGCTGCATCTACAACTCACCGACGATCAAGGTGTGTCAGACATGTGTGTGTGTGTGTGTGTATATGCTATATATATGTGTGTGTGGCTGTGTGTGTGTGTTTCATTGGTCTCATGGTTTTTCATAAACTCAATGTGCTGTTATTGTGTATAGGAATTGCTACATGCATACATGAATACATACTGTATATAGGAACAACTAGTACTGTATGTAGGAACTACTAGTACTGTATATAGGGAATACTAGTATTGTATGTAGGAACTACTAGTATTGTATGTAGGAACTACTAATAATGTATATAGGAACTACTATTACTGTATATAGGAACTACTAG
This sequence comes from Sphaeroforma arctica JP610, assembly GCF_001186125.1. Lineage (NCBI taxonomy): Eukaryota > Ichthyosporea > Ichthyophonida > Sphaeroforma > Sphaeroforma arctica. Next base: position 48,177 of record NW_014040243.1, on the reverse strand, counting down.
TACTGTATATAATAACTACTAGCACACTCGAGGGGCGTACACACAATTGCCAGAGCAAGTCAATTAGACATACTAAGTAGGCTCTCACATCTGTCTACTTGTACACTATCCTTGTTTATGATTACATATACGTTCGCAGGCTGGCGATTCGAGGTCAAATCGCACCCGAAACTGCACCAGATAGGTGCGGTCCGAAATGAAACGGAGGGGGACGGCAAGAGATACGATGGATACCTGACACAGGAGGAGTGCAAAGATCTGGTAGCCTATGCCAAGACTCGACAAGTGCACATACTCCCCGAAATAGGTATAAAGTACAACGGTTTTTTTATTACTTATATATATATATATATATATATATC
>NW_014040243.1:22835-36318 GCF_001186125.1 Sphaeroforma arctica JP610 | reverse complement strand
GCATGCTTGTCTGCTAGAATTGTAGCATGGTTGGCTGCTAAGATCGTAGCATGCTTGGCTGCTTGGGTTTTAGCATGCTTGGCTGCTAGGATTGTAGCGTGCTTGGCTGCTAGGGTTTTAGCATGCTTGGCTGCTAGGGCTTTAGCATGCTTTGGTCAAGTTGTGTACTGCATTGCCTGTTTAATGGCACTGGGTGCTTATTTTGCTCGTGTTGCAGTTGGTGGAGATTCAATATAAGTATGGCACCGAGTGGAACTCTTCAAGCTAATGTCAGTTCTAATACGAAAAAGATATAGTATTGAATAATATCCCGAATGCGGTCCAAGTAGAAACGAAAGTAATACACCTGTAGTCCTCACCAATACGTTCGCCTGATCGAATACTCAGCAATGATCGACCTGATCTGCACAGGTGATATCATGTGTATCAACATTTATATTAACATCTTTTTATATCCCATATCAACATCTATTTATATCACTTATATCAACATCTATTTGTATCACTTACATCAACATCTAATTGTATCACTTATATCAACATATATTTATATCACTCATATCAGCATCTATTCATATCACTTATACCAACTTCTATTTATATTACTTATTTTAACATCTATTTATATCACTTATATCAACATCTATTTATGTCACCTATATCAACATATATTTATATCACTTATATCAACATCTATTTATATCCCGTATATCAACATCTATTCATATCACTGATATCAACATATATTTATATCACTTATATCAACATTTAGGTGGCGCAGTTGTAGAAGTACACAAGTTATGCTCTGCATAGGTGCCATGAACGCGGTTGCCACACACACATGTATGTACACTCCCAGGTGATATGCACTGCTTTATGACTGACAAAAGGGTGTCCGCAGGTGTTTTTTGAGCATTTACAGCTGACACATGCGTTCATACAGGTGATTTCCGCGCATGTGCAGCTGATATAGGCATGCACGCATGTGGTCTATATGTATGTACAACTGGCATATGCAAACACACAAACGTCCACACTCTGTTCAGCTGACATAAGCGTTGTCACAGGTGGCCAGACTGTACTTCTTACTTTTCAGTTATTGATAACATGTAGCATTCTCATTGAACTACCTTTCTATTGGTTTCTAGGTATAATGCTCCCCTATTATATAATTGACACTGATGTTTTATTTTGCGTTGTTCGTGAACATGTAGTATAGGTTTTTCAATCTATATTCGTTACCATGTAGTATTGTAGTATCCACATAAATGAATTTTCAATTAGGATTGTATTTTTTATTAGTTAAAATTTGTTACCATGCAATATCCTTATTGATGGCTCTTTATTTAAGACTGTAGTTTTGATTAAATAATATTCGTTACCATGTAGTAACCTTATCTATGGTTCTCTATTTAAGACTGCAGTTTTTATTAGTTAATATTCGATACCATTTATTATCTTTATTTTTGGCTCTCCAACTGGGACTGTAGTTTTCATTAGATATTTATTTGTTACCATGTAGTATCCTTAACAATGGTTCGTTTTTTAATTGGGACTGTAGTTTTGACTAATAAATATTCGATACCATGTAGTAGCTTTATTTTGTATTTAAGTTAATATTCGTTACCATGAAGCATCCTTATTAATGTTTTCCACTTGGGACTGTAGTTTTTATTGATTAATATTCGTTACCATGTAGTATCCTTCTTAGTGATTCTCTATTGGGGACTGTAGTTTTGATTAATTAATATTCGTTGTTATGTAGTAACCTTATCGAGGATGCTCCAATTGGGACTATAGTTTTTATTTGTTAATATTCGTTACCATGTTGTAACCTTATCGATTGTTCTCCACTGGGGACTATAGTTTTTATTAGTTAATACTTGTTACCATGTAGTATCCTTATTAATGGTTCTTTAATTGAGACTCTAGTTTTTATTAGTTGATATTCGTTACCATGTAATATCCCTATTAATATTACTTCAAATGAGGCTATAGTATTTATTAGTTAAAATTTGTTACCATGCAGTATACTTATTAATTGTTTTCTAGTTGGGACTGTAGTTTTTAATGATTAATGCTCGTTAACTTGTAGCATCTTCCTTTAATTGGGATTGCAGTTTAAAATATTCAATGTTAGTTAACATGTAATATCCTTATTTACGGTTATTTAACTGTTAATTTTTGCTAACATGTTGTACGTTCATTAATGATTATCGGACTGTTGTTTATATTTTCCAACATTCGGTAACAAATAGTATCCTCATTAATGGTTTTTTTAATTGGGGTTGTAGTTTTCATTAGTTGATATGGTCAGCCAGTATTATCATCATTAATTGTTTTTTAATTGTGAATGTAGTTTTTCAATCAATATTCGTTAACGGAGTATCCTCGGTAATGGTATTCAATTGGGACTACGGCTTTTAATAGCTAATATCGTTAAAATTTAGTATCTTCATTAACTTTGAGTTGTGTAGTATCATCATTTAAATCTTTTCATAATCCTGATACTTGTATATTTTATGTTCTTTTATATCCCTTGTAGTTCAGCCTTTATCTTTTTCAGTTCGTTAACATGTATTCTCATTCAACTATTTTTATAGTCTTAATACTTGTATCTTCTACGTCCGCTAATACCTTTTACTATTGAATCTGTAGGTTTTAAATTTTCATTAACATGTAATTGCGACTGTGGCTTTTATTTCTCAGTTTTTGTTAAAATGTAGTATCCTTACTGAACTACATTAACAGTCTACTTGTATCTTCTGGACTCTATTCTATCCTTTACAGTTGAGTCTATGGTTTTTGATTTTTACTAACGTAATTGGGACATTGATTTTAAATTTCAGTATTCGTTAACATGTAGTTTCCTTAGTTAACTATTTTTATTTCTATTTTCCAATATTCGAAAGCATGTATTATACGGGTTTCTAGTTGGGACTGTAGTTGATATTTTTAAAATATTTGTTGACATATAGTTGTATATCCCCAAATAACGGGTTTTTAATCGGGATCGCAGTTTATATTTTCCAATATCCGTTAACATGTAGTCTCCCTATGAACGGTTCTTTAATTGGAACTGTAGTTTTTATTTTTCAATATTCATTAACATGTGGTATTCTTATTGGTCTGCTTCTCCAGTCGTGCTCAAATATATTTAGAACTATGGGAGTCAGTATAAGTTAGTATATTTTTTAGGTTCCCTTATATCACTTGTAGCTGAGTCTGTGGTTTTTAATTTCAGTGACATGTATTAAATTGGGACTATGATTTCAGTTTTCAGTATTCGTCAAGATGAATCTTCGTTGAACTACTTTTCTATCCTTTTGTTACTCATGAATTCTAGGTTTTACTGAGTTCTTGATTATCTCCTGTATCCTTTATACTTAGACTGTGGGGTTTTTTTTCTTCTGTATTCGTTGAACTATTTTTCTAGTCCTAATACTCTTATATTCTAAGTTCTTCTATATTATTTATAGTCTGGACTGTGGTTATATTAATCAGTATTTCTTAACATGTATTATCCGCATATAGCTGCTTTCGTAGTTATGTTATATGTATATGTACATCTATATATAAAAATATATATTTCGACTTATATACATATATATGTAAAGCTACTTACATACTCTTCATACTCCTCTATTCTGGATTCTCCTATATACTCATAAATCTGAACTGTGTTTTTCTTTCACAGTAATCGTTACCATGTAGTCTTCCCATTTAACTGCTTTATAGTCTGATATTATATACATACATATATGTATTTTTAAAATTACATATTTGTACTCATGTACATAAAAATAAATATACTTGTATATTCTTTAATACTCTTATGTTCTAGGTTCTCCTATATCATTTATGAATGAGACTGTAGTTTTTATTTTCCAGTATTCGTTAACATGTAGTATCCTTGTTGAACTACCTTTCGAGTCTTAATACTCGCATATCCTACGTTTGTTGATATTCTTTATAATTTGATTCCAGTCCCTATATTCCTTTACCATTATAATCATGCGGTATTTATTTCTTCTCATCTCCAATCCCATATTCAGATTTTTTACCACAGGCCCAGTGATGCTGGTTAAAATCTGAGCTCATTCAGGCCTCATTTCAGATACACAGCTGTCGTGGGACTTCCTCAACAGCAGAGAAAACCATCCTGAATTGCCTGAGTAGATTAACCTATTACGGGCTCACAAGGGTACATTCACACACCACGCAGAAGGGCTAAACACAGTTTCTCAGTTACAGTCGCGTCAGTGATAATTGTATCTCTGCGCTTCTCCGTTGTGTTTCAATGCAGCACTAGCCGTGTATATAGTCAATACACTATCCTCCTCAAAAGCTACCGCGTGCGGATAATGTACTTGCCACTGCACCGACTGAATCGGGCAACCGTAAGGAAACCTACACCCGAGACGACTCCTCAGGCAGACAGTTCATCTCAAGGCGAGACACTTGCTGTCTTCATCCGCATTGCCTTGCCCCACATATTACGCGTTGTGGCGCCACAGGGGTACCGAACATCGCGGCCACTCGGACTCGTACGCTTACGCACGGGTTTGTCACCATTAGTCTGAGCCTCATCACCGTTTCCGTCAGCCGATTTCCCCCGCACTCCTCTGCCTCGCGTGTTGTTGGTGCCTCTCCCACGACCACGTGGTCTCCCCTTTATCGCACGTGCTCTGGTGCTCCCTACCGCCTGTGTGCCGCCTGTCCGTCTCACCCGTGGCTTGCTTGCCCTGCCATGCGCATAGGCACTGTAGCCCAGCACTTGGCCTGGCTGGTACTCGTCGCCGCTATCGTTGTGGTCATCTACCTCACTGTCACTGTCGCTGTCACTGTCACTGCCGATCACGCTGTAGATATCTCTCTCACTCTCATTGTTGTGGCCGTAGTCGCTGTGAGCCGCGGATGTCTTATGGCCCTCGTCCGCTCTCTCTCCGCAGGTATCGGTTGTGCGGCAATCCTTCTCATTCGCACTGCTCTCGCTCTCTCTGCTCTGCGCAGGGCCGGCATGTGCCTCACCTCCGCCGCCCTCCAGGCTGACATTGTCTTGCATCACACGCTTCTCCACACCTTGTGCAACTGCTTCAGTCTTCGGTCGCTTACTCCTCGCACTATTCGTGCTGGGTACTGCAGCCTCAGCTTCACCCCGTCTCGCTTGGTACTGTCCGCTATCGATATCGGTGGGGCTTATATTGTCCTCGATACTCTGCCCACCATACTCGTAGCCATCCTCACCGTCACCGTCACTGTCACTGACCTCTCTGTAGCTGACAGCCTTGCGCTTCCTCGCACGACTGGTTTCTCGTGTGGCCCTCTCTCGTGTGCGCTCCCCGTACTTTCGTGCGAGCTTCTTCCCCCGTGGCCTGCGCGTACGGGTCATCTCTGGCCCAGAGTACCCCCCACTGCCACTCAGCCCGTCGCCGTGGCTACCGTCTCCTCTGGCATCGTCACTGTATCCAAACGCACTACTGCCATGCTCGGGTGTAGTACTAACCCTGACCTTGCCCTGCCTGACCCTGTCCTTGTTGTGTCTCGTACCACGTCCCCTGTGTGTAGGGTTAGCCTTAGCCCTGGGACCATCCATGGCACTGTGCCAAGCCGCTCGCGTCGTCGTTCCCCTGGGCGGGAGGTCTGCCACTGTCGCACGCCGTGTGCGGTGCCTCTCCTTGCCCCCACCCACACCCCCCTTCACACTCGCACGCTTCTCCTTCGCAGACGCCTGGGCTCCGTTCTCATCAAGCGTGCCCTTACATGCGGCTTTGGTTCGGTGGGTATCTCTGCGGTGTGTGTGCTGTATGCGCTCAGTTCCCTTGGGTGTCATGGAGCGCTGTTGAGTGCGTGTGCCTGCGTACTCGCTATTCCAAGCGGCGCGAGTGGTTACATGGGGCACCCACTCCTCTGCCCACTCAGACGCGCTCCCAGTTCTATTTATAGCACCTGACTCCTGCTTCGGATACCTACCTCTGGGACGGCGGCCCTTGCGCGCATCCTCGCCGTCCGATCCATCGGCAGTCTTAGCCGTAGCCTCGTCGAGTGCAGTGTTCGCTGATACGCTCACGCCAGACAATCGCCTGTCCTCTGCTGCATGTACCGGACTGACTCCTCGCGCTGGCGCCAACGCGTGCTGCTCACCCGCTGCAACGGTCGTGTGCGCACTCTCTTGTACCGCACTTCGCGTCGTGTCCATGCCGCACACCACTGAGGCGAGGACATCACCTGGCTCGGTTTGCGTGCGAGCCTCGCCCCTGTGCGTCTGAGTGTCCCCTGTCGATTGCACCTCCGTATCAGCCATGGCCACACACCCCTTGCCAGGTGGTTGTACGTCCCCCTCTGTTGACAGTCCAGTAACTGTCGATACCTTCTGTGACGGCTTGTGCTTGTGCTTCTGCTTGTGTACGGCTGATTGTCGATGTGTCTGTGTGTGTTTCGTGTCTCCCGTGGGCCCGTCCTCTCGCACTGGCTGGTGTGCTGTAGCACTTCCCAATGCACACAGACTCCTCCACCCCGCCCGAGTCGTGCGCCCCGTACACCCGCGCTCTCTCCCCACAAAGTAGTCTTTCTCCATGCCCTCCCCTGGCGTGTCTTTATCCGTGGACGTGCGCTGTGTCACATTGGCAGTCTCCTCAATAGACTCGTTGTTCGCTAAAGTATCCGCCGCCGAATCCGCCGATATATTACCAGGCGTGTTGCTAGGCCCACTAACAGTCACATGCGTTGGCGAGCTGTTCGAGGGCTTCGCCAGTACATGCTTCGACGTAGGCCCTGGTACGTGTTCTTGTATACTGCCTGTAGGCCCTGGCATGTGTTCTTGTATACTGCATGTAGGCCCTGGCACCTGTTCTTGTATAGTGCCTGTAGGCCCTGGTACGTGTTCCTGTATACTGCCTGTAGGCCCTGGTACGTGTTCCTGTATACTGCTTGTACGCCCTGGCACGTGTTCTTGTATACTGCCTGTAGGCCCTGGCGCGTGTTCTTGTATACTGCCTGTGGGCCCTGGCACGTGTTCTTGTATACTGCCTGTAGGCCCTGGTACGAGTTCTTGAATACTGCCTGTAGGCCCGGGTACGTGTTCTTGTTTACTGCCTGCGGGGTCTGTTCGCTCGCTCTCAGCCGCAAGAGCTGTCACATCATCCGACAACTCCCCAGTCGTATTATCCGATAGCGCCCCGACGGCCTCTGATCCCACTTGCACCCCATTCTCGGGCGAATTGCTAAACCGGTCCACTGACGACTTCGCGGACAACTGCCCACCCACGTGCACCGGTGTATCGGCTGACGCGTGTCCTGGCGAGGGCACCTGCGCCTTCTCCGACAGGGCCACCAGGACACCTCCGGAAGTGCCATGAGACGGGCTGTACAGCAGCTTCGACAAGTGTACGGGTTGTTTCTCTGGACTTATATCCGACATTTTGACCGACGGGTTTGCTAACGTCTCCCCTGGCGATCTAATCCACATGCTGCATGAGACGTTCTCTGTGACAGGCTCATCGCTGTCATGCGCTTTGTCGCACAGGTTGTCCGACAAAATGTCCGACGATCCCTCCATGTCGTATTTCGCAGTCGCTGCCGTCATCGGGGGCAAGGCTGCCCATGCGCACTCTGGGGTGCTCTCCGAGGTGTGCCCCACCATCTGGTCAGACACACTGTCGGATATACACCGGGGCGTGTAGGACATTATATTGTCTGTCTCATTCTCCCACGTCTTCTCAGGCACGCACTCTGGCCCCTTCTTTCCCGCAGTATCGTATTCGTATGCTCGGTCCACCGCGTCGTCCGACACTCTCTCGAGTGCAGCGAGTTCTGTCCTGTCGACTGACTTCTCGGAAACCTTTTGTACCGAACTATCCGACGATTGGGCCACTTCGGGAGTGCACAGATTGTCTGATGCGATCTCCGACACGACGTCTAATACGACCCTCGACGACAAATCATCCGCTACGCCTTCCGAGAAATCCCCGTCCACTTTGGCGTCCGCGTTGTCTCGCACATTCTCCATCGCACTCTCCATCACACTCTCCAACGCATTCTCCATCACACTCTCCTTCACACTCTCCATCATACCTGTAGCCACGTCGGGCGACCCAACACCCAACACCTTCGCATTGGCGCTGTTTGCCCTATCACGCGTGTGTGGGCCAGTTTTGTCCTCGGCAGGGCGGACCGCTACGTCTTTGCGGATAGCACTCGCGAGTATCTTCTCACGTCTTTCTTCGGAGAGGGGGTGTGCTCCAGTCTCCGTATCGGGTACAAGGATAAAGCTCCCAGTTGTGGCACGGGTGCCCCTACCGGCACCACCGAGTACTGAACGTGACTCAATAGACGTCTGTGCGGGTGTGGTGATGTTGGTAGCAGAGTCTCCCGTAACACAAACGCTCGCTTCCTCTGCTGGGCATACAGATACATCACCGTCCCAATCCACAAGCTCGGGGTCTGATGCTTCACAATACGCCGTCGCGCGGGTGTGTGCCCGGACATCCTCAGCTGCGGGGGCCATGCCATCCCTCTCGTTACCATGAGTCTCAGGCTGTAGTGTCTCAGCGGCATCCTCTTGCGTGTGCCGCCGTGTGGCTGCCGCTGCGTGCACCTCCTTCCCACAGTCCTCCGCTGTCTGTACTACCGAGTCACCGGTGTCCCAACTCAACAACCGCGACGGTAACTGGCCGTACGGCAGCACGGTGACCTGGGCCACACCAGGTGCATTGAGCACCCAATCAAACACACCCTCCGAACTTCGGGTCTTTTCTCCACCATCCCCCTGGCAGGGCTGGTCCAAGGCTCCTTCCGTGCCTTGCGCCCACACCCCGTCTCCCGGCGGTGGCTGATTGATGGCTTGCCGTTGATGGTCTGTCCGGCTGGTGTCGGCCGCCCCGGTTTCCTTTGCAGGGCCGTTTTGCACCTCTTCTGGGATACTCCAGTCAGCAACCGAGCGCACAGGCGGCGTCATGTCCCCCTCCCGATCCGCTAGGATGTGATCTCCGGCCTCTACCACGGTATCCGTTTGAGTACAGTCATAAGCGTGTTTTGTGTCGCTGCCATCGTTTCGCTCGGCACTCAGTCTGTTAATCGCATGGCTCGCACGCACCACAACATCACCCGCGCCCACTGCCAATTGGTTATCAGACACCTGTGCACAGCCTGACGGACCTTTCGTCTCAGCCTCTTCCATGCACACATCTGCTTCACCCTTCACAGCCACATCGACGTACACATCTGCTTCACCCTTCTCAGCAACATCCATGCACACATCTGCTTCACCCTTCTCAGTCGCCTTCGCAGTTTCAGCCTCACTCTCCTGCGCATTCTCACCCAACGCCATACCACCGACAGGCCCTCCTTCAGACCCCCTGCGAGGCCCTTCTTCAGACCCCCTGCGCGCCACCGCTGCCGATTGGTGTGCGTGCACCTCTAGCCTTGACATCTCGGTCGTCGGCGTGTCCGTTGTTGGCCCACCCACAGTAGGTCTGACACTGCCCATGAGCGCTTTGCTGAGCCCCAACACCAGCTCAGCGTCGTGTACAGTGGGTTGCTGCTCCGGTACCGCCGCCGCTGTGACTGACGGATGAGTTCTCTCACTCGTACCAAAGACGCCCTGCGTGCCGCACTGGAGTGGCCCAGTTTCTGCGTCCACCTGCGCTGGCGCCTGCCCTTCCCGACCCACACTCGCATATGTCTGCATATACAGGTCAGGTGACCTTCTCACGCCCCTTCCAGGCTCTCCGTACCCCGGTGTCCCGTCTCTGCCTTGGCCGTGGCTGGGCTTCACACTCCCATGTGCCAGCACACACTCCGTTTCCCACTCAGCCGCATCGTCCTCCACCGTCTCCGCCACAGGTATGGCCCTGTCGTGTTGGGGTGAATCATCAACGCTTACGGTGTCCCCTAGACTTTGTATCGGTCTGTCCTGTCCGGGTAGCCCTGTGCGGTTTGTAGGGTGTGCCAGCACATGGTCCGTTTCATGCGTCTGTGTACGCATCCGCTGGTGTGTCAGTCTATCGGCTGCCGTACGCTCACGGCCACCCACTCCTGCGCCTACCCCTGTCGGCACATGACCACTCATCCGGTGGTACGGCAAGTTGTCGTACCTGTTGTCCCCAGTAGGACTTTTCACACGCAGATGGGCCGCTCCCGTCGGATACTCCCCCTCGTCTCTGGGTTGTGTGACAGGTTCTCTCTCCCGCTGCACCTCATCGCAGCCAGCCTCGATCAGGGTGTCGTAGCTGCGCACCGTGGGTGTGTCGGCGTGTGCATGTGTATGCACACTGGCATGTCGACATACACACACTCTCTGCTCACACACGCAAACCTCGACCGCGCTGTCGTAGGACAGGAGCGAAGCGGTCCTTTCGCGCACATCCCCCCGTGACGCCACTCCTAATCGGTGTCTCGGGGCCTTCCCTGGTCCCACTTTGATCCCGCTTTCCGTGCTCAAGTGCCAGTGTGCTGAACCGCTCCTAGAGCCACGTGACGAATTACGGTGTAGATCTACCATGCTGTGTGACGGTGTTAGTCTATTAATAGATCTGCGGATGTCATTTGGCATCCCTGCCCTGAGTGAAGGAGAAGATGATGGTATGCTTCTCACGCCGATATAGCTGTGTGCTGATTGTGGCCGCGATTGCGCCCGTTGCTGATTGGTTGTTACATGCATTGATGTATTCTGATTGGTCCCGTGGTGTGAAACTGGTGACTGTTCCCGTTGTTGATTGGTTGATACGTGCATTGCTGTATTCTGATTGGTCCCGTGGTATGAAACTGGTGACTGTGCTCGTTGTTGATTGGTTGTTACATGTATTACTGTATTCTGATTGGTCCCATGGTATGAAACTGGTGACTGTGCCCGTTGTTGATTGATTGATGCGTGCATTGCTTTATTCTGATTGGTCCCGTGGTATGAAACTGGTGATTGTGCCCGTTGTTGATTGGTTGATGCGTGCATTGCTTTATTCTGATTGGTCCCGTGGCATGAGACTGGTGATTGTGCACGTTGTAGACTGGTTGTTACATGTAATTCTGTATTCTGATTGGTCCCGTGGTATGAAACTGGTGACTGTGCCCGTTGTTGATTGGTTGTTACATGCATTGCTGTATTCTGATTGGTCCCGTGATATAAAGCTGGTGCCTGTGCCCGTTGTTGATTGGCTGTTGCGTGCATTGCTGTATTCTGATTGGTCCCGTGGTGTGATACTGGTGATTGCGCCCGTTGTTGATTGGTTGTTGCGTGCATTCCTGTCCCTGTATACTGATTGCTCCCTTGGTATGAAACTGGTGACCGTACCCGTTGTTGATCGGTTGTTGTGCGCATTTCTGTATTCTGATTGGTCCCCTGGTATAACCCTGTATTCTGATTGGCTGATACCTCCTGGACCGAATGACTATTGGCGTTGTCAGTAGCGTTGCGTAACGTGCGTGTTGGCAGTGTTTCATTGGCTGGCGAGCTCCGGCCCATGGGGCTACGGCTCGATACTCTCTGTAACCGTGTAGGGACCGTCTCTCGTCGTGGCTGGGTTTCTTGGGACTGTACGTGCTGTTCTCCCCTGTTGTGTGCAGCCTGGTACGGGTATGTACTGTAAGCACCGGCCTGTGAGTTGCTATCTGCATCGCCTGGCGTATACTTACCGCTGTGCTCCTGATCGGCCGTCTGTGGGCGCCCTTCTCCATACGCCCGTGTATCGCTATGCGTCACATACTCCCTCTCCCGCAGTCCAGCGCTATGGACTGAGATCTGCGGACTACTACGCCCAGCAACAGCACAACGTACAGCCTCTGCCGAAGGCCCATCTCTCGCACTGCGCCGAGACTTCACACTACCACTACCATGCGAAAGACTACGCTCCGCAATCAGCGTCCCCGTACGCGTGCTTGGCCGGGTTGCTGTAGACACCCTTGGCGTTGTGGTGTGCATGGTGCGGGTGTCTGTGCACATGCGCTGTGTCTGCGCATATCCTCGGGTGTCTGTGCTTGGCCCTTGCGTGTCCTTGTAGGACCGTTGGTGTTGTTGGTGTCGCGCATAGCTATCCAGGCGCGCGTCTGAGTGCGCCGGGTGAGGTTGTGGCACGTGCACACTCGCGTTGTACAATCGCCCCCTGTCCCTGTACGACCTCTCACTGTCCTTGTACGGCCTCTCCCCGTCCTTGTACGACCGATCCTCCTGCGGGTAGACACCTGGTGAGCGTTCCCCTACTCCTCTATCAACATCAGACCTACCTTCCTGACGCATACGCAGCTCCCGTTGCCGTACCATAGGCCCCTGCTCAACCGTGTGCCTCTCCCACGGCGGCCGTGTGTGGCTCGGCTGAGCATAGTCCCTCCTATAAGTGCGGACATGAGGTGAGGTACCTATGATCTCGATCCCGCTATTGGTATTCCGGGACGAACTCGCCATATCTACACGTGCGTGGTTACCCTCCACACCACTTGGGTTGCCATGCCAACTGTCCGAGTAGGTATCCCTCTCATCTCGCTCTGAAGTTCGGGATACTTGGTATGGATAAGCCGAGGCGTCCTCGCTCCCATAGCCCAAGACGTGTACGCGGGTGTATGTAGGTCTGGTAGTCACTACCCTGTCTGCCACCTGCTCCGCACTTTTTGGACTGTCATACGTTGCACGTGCTTGGCACGAGTGCAATATTTCTACAGACGATGAATTACTACCACCACCATCTACCACCGACCTTCCCACTCGAGCTTGAGCAGGCGCGTACGCCGGGCGCACCCCTTCAGCCATGTACGTAGGGGTGTATGTGGAGGACTGTGTGCGCTCAAGCATACTCATACGCCCACGCCCATTTCCACTCGTACGGCTGCTTGCATCGTCCTCGCCGTACACGCGATCGTTTGTGTATGGGGTGATGTGCCTCCATATACGGCTGCTATTGTGACTAGGTCCGTTAGAATCGAGAGCACTCGACTGTGTTCTGCCGTCTGGTGCTTTGTTGGGTCTAGCAGTACATGTCTTCCAATGGCCATGCGTTTTCCAGTCGGTAAGCTGGTGTGATAGGAAAGAGCCAATACAAAGTCAGAGATGACGAGAGATTGGGTAGGATGTAGTCTGGTGTTTAAATTGTCCAATGATATTGTAGAATAGGTGTGTCAAATAGACTAACTATAAAAAAATGCAATCTCACACTGGCATATAAAAATTAGATCAATATCGAGAACGAACGTTTTAGCAGACTATCGATTAATGGGCACCGGGTCAGGCACAACTCAATGACCACACAAAAAATTCATACAAATATAGAACCATACATACATACAAACATATATATATATATATCAAACCATCGATTAATAAGCACCGGGAACGGCACAATTCAATGACCACATAAACAATGCATTCATATCTAAAAACATACATACATACAACTATACATATATAAACACATGAATATATATATATAGGTATATATATATATATACCTATATATATATAAATATAAATATATATATATATATATGTGTGTGTTATGTG